>NC_079901.1:11789637-11793294 GCF_024868665.1 Triplophysa rosa | reverse complement strand
TACAGTAAAATAAGTCCATATATGGTGTGCATATAGTGTGGGATGGCCCCTACAGAAACCCACCATCAGTTTTTTCTACTTATTAGAAATAATGTTTCTATAGGCATTTGAAGTGGAGAAATGTGTATTTCTCCAAAATGGTACAGTAAAATAAGTCCATATATGGTGTGCATATAGTGTGGGATGGCCCCTATAGAAACCCACCATCCGTTTTTTCTACTTATGAGAAATAATGTTTGTATAGTCAATTATATTGGAATAATATTTTTCAAACAAAATGCTTTCAAAAAACATACTGTAATTAAATCTGTTCAAATCCATGGGTACTGTAATTGCAAACTGCATAAACAATTTTATTTGCAGGACAAAGGTCTAGAAGGCATTAAAATAATACATATTTAAGATACAGACAGAGACATTGGTTTCACAATATAACGTTACAGCAATCATAATGCAAACATTCGGAGAAAAAAACCTGCATAAATTACGACAAAAACGAGATATTCTAAACGTAAAACAAGAAATATGTTATTGACAAGAGACGCGGATCATCTACATTTAAATAAAGCTTTACGAGCGGTGTTTCCGTAATGTACCGTAAACCACTCAATAAGCGCGCATCTGAACCTAAACGGCGGCTGGCTTGACCGTGTATTTTCAAACCGCGGCTGGCTTGACCGCAGTGCTCGCATGAGGGTGTCATTTCAGGCAATACGATAAAGGCACACTTTTTGTCGTATTTACAAGTCACGTGGCGTACAAAAAAAGTCACATGTCCATTCGCGGTTGTTTTGGCAGAACATTTGGAAAGATGCAAGGCATTCACATCAAGTAATATCTTATATGATTGCGAAAATGCAGGAAAACGAGTGAGCGCAGTAAGGAGATTTATTAGGAACAGTGAGGTAATATGAAAATATATGAGGAAATATGGACATTTCTCTTCCCTCTTTTATCACAGTAGGTGGCACTATGCACTAAAGTTGGTTTGCAACCCGAAAAAACGTACAAAGTATGGCCAGAATGACTTGTCGCGAGAAGAAATAATATACACTTCAATCGCATAACATGGTTTAATGGAAATGCAGTCATTCAGCAATTTTTTTTAATCTACATTTAGAAAATATCGCTTAAATTTTGTGCAAATCTGTGATGGAAACCTGTCTACTGAGATTAAATTGAGAGCAAAAGGAAACATTTACTCAAGTTCCCTGCGTCTCCTGAAATGGCAATAATGCTTTTCAATGATTATATCACTTGTTTAGGGTTATTTATGTTTTGTTTTGTTTATTTTAATGTTTACTTTTGTATGCTTGTTTATGATTACTTTGATTTATGTCGGTTAGATCATATGTTGTATTAATGGTTTTATGGATTGTTGTTCTATTCATTGTACAGTGTCCTTGAGTGTCTAGTAAGGCGCCTTGAAATAAATATATAATAATAATAATAATCATAACAATAATAATAATAATAAAAAACAGGCAAAAGTTACGGATTGCACCTTTAAAACTCCTCTATCTGCACCAGCTAAAATGTCCACATCTGAGCCGTAGTAAATCTGCTACAGCAACCCTGAGGTCATCATTCTGGCTCAAGACATCCCACTGTCCCTCTTCTCTCACTATCTGGTCATGATAACAGTCATTATCACCAGCGAGAGAGGCTCCAACACCCATGCCGATGAAGACAGACGCTCTGCACGGGCTAAAGGTCACTCGGAGGAGCGTCTGTGAGGCGCCCTTGAGTATTCAACGGTCTATGGAACGCCTCCTTATTAAACAAACACATCCAGCACGCTATTAGGTCAAAAAACGACAATAAACCACACCCGGCTCACTCTTAACAGCCAGCACTGAAACTGTCAACTGTAAAAGCTGTTAGGAGCCGTGCGGTTCGGCCACATGCTGACTTACTAATGGAGATCCTTTCCAATAAGCCGGAGTGAACCTTTGAGAAACAATAAACCTTAATGAACTATAAACACCAGCTTTTTCCGCACGGCTTTCAGTAAGGAGAAAACACATCGAAATATGTGGATAAATATGGTGCGGGCTTTTAAGAATAAAACTGAAGACTGTGTTAAAGCTGAGGGAGATGCTGCTTCCCGCTGACACGTTGTCATGCGTCACAACTAGATATTTACTACTTGAGATGTCTGTTGCTTCAAAAAAATGATATTTTAAAAATAAGTTTTCTGATAAAAGAAATAATTTCTAACATTTCTGCATAGTTTTTTTTAAAGAAACAGACATCAAGATGTGTTTGGGATACATGAAGTTAAAGAATTGTACTTTCTCTACAAAATGAAAGTGAATAGTGACTTGGTCTGTCAGGCATTCTCCTGAAGATTTCTCTCTATGTACCAATAAAGTCATTCAGATTTGGATGAATATGACAATAAAAGAATGAGATTTTTCATTATTGAACATTCACTAGTCAAGAAAGGGATGCTTAAGGTCTCAAGACTAAATAAAACAAAATCTGAGGCGCACTCGCAGCACCCCAAAACACTGAAATCTATCCACAGGTAAACACGCTTCTGTCCACACTCCCCGTGCAACCCACACTTACAGCTTACAGCGTGCAATGTGTTCACAAATCATTTTGATACTCCTCTCATCCTGCATCCCTCCATCTCCCGCTTCCCGGGTCTTTGGATTGGATGGATGAGGTGTTGAACAGATCCAACAGGTTTTTATCACAAGGCCCTCAGAGCAAGATGAAACAGAAAATCTTGGGGTTGGGTTGCCTATAGGGAACTGCCGTCCAGTTTCAGAGCCATGGTTGAAGGACACAATAAATGATGCAGTTTCTTTTAAACTAAGCCTGCAAACTAATTCACAATCCATCCAAACTATATTGTCCTGTATATGTGCAAACCAAATGATTGTAGGCTAAAACTATGAATAAACCTAAACATGTTAAAAGTGCCTGGATGATATAGGTTTTCCCGTTTATGAAAGTGTGCTTGCATACTATTTTGCTTCACAATCCAAAACATTTCAACTGAATAAATGTCTTATTGGCCCGGTTTCACAGACAAGACTTGGCTTAATCCAGGACTATGCCTTAGTTAAATTAGGATATTTAAGTCACTTTTAATAAAACCTTAGATAAACACATGGTGTGCATCTTGAGACAAAACAATGGCAATGACATGTTTTAACATATGTTTGGGCTAAAGTTTCATTTTAGTCTGGGACTAGTTTTAAGCCTAGTCTCTGAAACTTGGCAATTATATACTGTAAGTGTACCTTCACCCATCACCAGCAAAGTCAATTTTTGTATGTAGTAGAAATATTTGAATCGCAACCCAAGGTTGAGAGCAACAAGGCCACAGAGCATCAAGACAAGAACCGTGTCCTTCATAAACATTTCTAGAGTCTAATAAACTTTACAGACATCTGTCTCTCATAAATTTGAGTTCATTAGATCGCCTAATTTCAGAGTGATATTAAAATGCCACTGTTTATGCAAACGATGCTGATGTATTAAAGTTGCTTCAGATGAGTGAGCAGAAAAGTTACGTGCAGATTTACTTGCACTACACATACTGAGAAACCTAAATATCCTAACAACAAAAACCAAGTAAACGCCTAAATCCATTTTTAAATGTAGCTCCCGGAGGTAAAACTTGTAAATGAAGCTTCTTCA
>NC_079901.1:11620029-11789537 GCF_024868665.1 Triplophysa rosa | reverse complement strand
CTTCTTCCTAGCTAACCTCTTCCTCTGGATACTCTCCTGAACTTCCTCATTCCACCACCAAGTCTCCTTGTCTTCTTTCCTCCTTCCAAATGATACACCTAGCACCTTCCTACCTGTCTCCCTGATCACTTTGGCTGTAGTAGTCCAGTCATGTGGAAGCACCTCCTGACCACCTAAAGCCTGTCTCAACTCCTCCCTGAAAACAACACAGCACTCTTCCTTTTCCAACTTCCACCACTTTGTCTTCTGCTCTGCCTTTGCTCTCTTCATCTTCCTCACCACCAGAGTCATCTTACACACCACCATCCTATGCTGTCTAGCTACACTCTCTCCTACCACTACTTTGCAATAGCTAATCTCCATCAGATTACAGCGACTACATAAAATATAGTCCACCGGTGTGCTCCTGCCACCACTCTTATATGTCACCCTGTGTTCCTGCCTCTTCTGAAAGTACGTGTTCACCACAGCCATCTCCATACTTTTAGCAAAGTATACCAACCTCTGTCCTTCTGGGTTCCTTTCCTGAAGACCAAACCTGCCCATCACTTCCTCATCCCCACTATTCCCTTCACCAACATGTCCATTAAAGTCTGCCCCTATCACCACTCTCTCACCTCTGGGAACACTCTGCATCACTTCCTCAAACTCGCTCCAGAATCTGTCTTTCTCCTCTTGCTCACAACCTACTTGTGGAGCATAAGCACTGACAACATTCAACATCACGCCTTCAATTTCAAGCTTCAGACTCATCAACCTATCTGACACTCTCTTTACCTCCAAAACATTCTTCACAAACTCCTCCTTCAGGATCACTCCTACTCCATTTCTCTTCCTGTCCGCAACATGATAAAACAGTTTAAACCCTGCTCCAATGCTTCTAGCCTTGCTCCCTTTCCACCTGGTCTCCTGGACACACAGAATGTCGACTTTCCTCCTCTGCATCATATCTACCAGCTCTTTGCCTTTACCTGTCAACGTACCAACATTCAAAGTCCCTACTTTCAGTCCGAAACTCCTGCCTTCCCTCTTCTCTCTCTGCCTACGGACACGCCTTCCTCCTCTAACACACCTTCCTCCTCTCCTTCTTCGACCAACAGTAGCCCAATTTCCACCAGTGCCCTGTAGGTCAACGGCACCGATGGCGGTCATTGTTAACCCGGGCCCCGACCGATCCGGTATGGAAGTCATGTTAGTGATTCGCATATTGAATTTGGCAAAAATTTTATGTCGGATGCCCTTCCTGACACAACCCTCTCTATTTATCCGGGCTTGGGACCGGCACAAAAAGTACACCGGCTTGTGACCTCCTGTGGCTAGATTAGGTACTTACACTATATTGACTGGGTTAAATAGAATTGCATTACTAAAAGAGACTAAAATAGAATTTAGAATTTTCATTGACTAAAACTAGAATGTCATCAGTTTTCGTCGACTAAAACTAGACGAAAATAGTAATGGAAAATTCGGACTAAAACAAGACTAAAGTGCTCAGACTTTTAGTCGACTGAAACTTGACTAGACTAAAAAGAGTATGAACGTGACTAAAACTAATAAAAACTAAAATGACAGCTTGACACAAAGACTAGACTAAAACTAAAATGAAAACAGGCCGCCAAAAACAACACTACTGAACTGTCATCAAACAACAGTGATGTGCTAGTTTCTCTGTATATTTACATAAATAAAATGAACATGAGTATTCTGTCATCTATAACTCACCCTCAGATTGTTCCAAACCTCTATAATTTAATTTGTTCTGCTAAACACGGAGAAAGATATTTGGAAGAATGTCAGTAACCAAACAGATCTCATCCCCCATTTACTGCCATAGTAGGGAAAATAAATACGATGGGAGTCAATGGGGGATGAGACCTGTTTGGCTACTGACATTCTTCCAAATATCTTCCTTTGTGTTTAGCAGAACAAAGAAATGTATATAGGTTTGGAACAATCTGAGGGTGAGTTACGATGACTAAAACCTAAAAATAAATATTCCAGTTTTACTGCTTACATTAAAGCTTACATCTTTTGACACATTACTGGTGATTATTCTAAAAGCAGTCTTTTGCAAGCATTTGAAGAGTGTACAATTACTACTGTGAGGTCTGAACTTTGATTATACCGATGAAAATTATGACTCGGGGCATCCATCAGGATCCAGAGAACTCTGCCTCAGCTTGGATGACATAATCTTTAAATCAAAAACAGGTGGACTCTCAATAAGATAGAATAAGCATTCAACAATATTCAAAATAATAAAAACTCCTATCCCTGCTAACTTTAAGATGCTATTATCATGTATTCCGCAATAAGACTTAGGGATGATTGGCAGCAAGTCATGTGAGTTTCCATACAAAATATGGAATAAAATCTTAAATGTTCTCACAAACTCACCAAAAATATCAGCATCCACATCAACTCCAGCACAATCTTTTAGGAACACATTGGTTTCAGGTGGCAAGTGGAGCTTGTATGAAGCTTAGAAATTAAAGAAACGGAGTTCAATGTCATGTCAACAAATTGAAACAATACATTTTTGTTTACCATTTTCAAATGGTAGTGATAATGTCAAATTTTATTAAAACACAAAAAAAGAATAATTGCTTAACCATTCAGATAATTTAACATAAGAGTGAACTTAAATGGTAGTTAAATACAGAGATGCAAATAAAAAGTTTAATTTTAACACTACCACATACCTGTATGTGTTAACATACTTTAACATGAACCATGAATGGGCCTAGTAGACATGGGCTCATATAATTTGACAATCAAGTAATTATACCTGTTATAATACAACGAAAGTAGTGTATGTAATCTTACCTTGAAGAATGAATTTACAGAATTTACACAGTCGTTTTTCGTAGAGATTCGGATCCATTTCGGGTCTCCTCTGCACTCCGCCTGAACTAGTGATGGCCGGTTCGCGAACGAATCGTTAATTTGAACCGGTTCTTCCAAATCGGACTGAATCGTTCGAAACGGTTCGCGTCTACAAAAAGCAGTTATCCACAAATTCCTTCAGTTACTCACTTTTGACATTCATGAAAACCCATCCGACTCAAAATAAACCAGCTAGTATCAACGACTTTTCAGTAAATCCAACAGTACACTACTACTATGCCATACTACTACACGCTGAACTGAACTGTTAAGCACGATCGGAAAAGCTATTCAAGTTATAGCTAAGCTAGCTGATATAGTGAGTATGCGTGCAGTGGCGTGTTCTATCGAACGCTCCGCCTAGAGCGATCCTCGTTCTCGATTAAAGAATTGGTTGCCATAGTTTTCGGACCACCACTGAACCAACCGAGAGCTGTCTTTCGGACACGTCCGATTTGCGAACCAGTTCAACCGGACAACCGGTTCAACATATAAGAAACTACATTTGCAACATGAACATAAACATTTGAACACAGATCACACTTTTTAATGGTCATAAATATTTGTACAAACATATTCTTTATATTAATGTTGCTTGAAATGCATTACAGAAAACGTTTGTGCAGTTGTGCTTTTATGTTAATTATTGTAAAGGTTAAAAATAATTGTTTGTAAAAATAATAAACTAAACATTTATTTGTTTCATAAGTAATCCATGGTGTTTTCATGAACATCTTATTTAATTTCTAAACAAGATTATATAAATTTAAACATGACGTAATTATCATTTGCGAGAAGTAAGCGGATTTGTGCAAAAGACCCAAGCT
Source organism: Triplophysa rosa (assembly GCF_024868665.1). Classification (NCBI taxonomy): domain Eukaryota; kingdom Metazoa; phylum Chordata; class Actinopteri; order Cypriniformes; family Nemacheilidae; genus Triplophysa; species Triplophysa rosa. The sequence goes on along the minus strand of NC_079901.1, from coordinate 11,785,824 downwards.
GAGGAGTTAACACACCGGAATGATGTGGGGATATTCACTGTTCCCAGAGGAGCTTTTATTATGAAAGCGAGCACTGCTCATCCGGAGCGATTGCGGAAGAGCGTTAGTTGTTGGAACAGCGCGTGGGACAGTGGTGCGGCATACACAGGCTCGTAAATCAGGCTGTAACTGAATCTTCCGAGCCAGGTTATAACGTAGTGTGCTGATGTGCGTCCAATAAGAGGAAACCACATCTGCACATCTGTACATCTTTACATATTAACCTCTCCACCTGCATCTTACCTGGCCCGGTTGCAAATACTGCCAATCTTAACCGCCAGTGAAATTTACCTGGATAATTCAGAGAGTACCAGTCTGAGTGATGAACGGAACAGCACTCAGTTTGTTCATGGCTCTGGGTTCAGTAAAGGAACACTGATCGTACTCCTCATGATCTTGTTAACGCTGGCTCTCCCCTCTTATGATTGTTCATGTGTGCCCAATAAACGGCTTAAATTGACCCAATGCTCTCTGCTGTGTTCTGACCGACACCCTGGTTCACTGCTATACTTATTTGAAACTAGCCCCTTTCCTCTCAGAGTAGCCCTTCGCTACATTTGTGGTCCTTCGAGCCGGATAGCAGCTGTGCTGGGAATATGCAGCCGAGCGAGGGAGCAGCGTGGGCCATGCCAGCCCGGCCCAAGCGCCGAATGAGACAACCGGAATATTTACAGGATTACGTGGTTGGAGCAGCTCCACCGAGGAGGTCTAGCCCAACACGTCACAGTACGCCCTCCTTTCCACCCGGAGCAGCTGAGTGGATCCCACGTTCTCACGTTCCATGGAATAAGACCCCTTGCACGAGGGATGAGTCCTCCGCTGACTGGGATGATAGCCTCCAAGACACGAACATAGCATGGTCACAACCACCAACTACCTCTACCCGGGAGCCGAGACTAGAGCGACGGACACAGCCCACAGAACCATGGCCGAGACCTCCGCCCTCCAGGCCCGATGACTTCCAATTAGGGGAAGAGGAGGAGCCTGAAGAGTTACCGCCACCGCCATGGCCCCCATTTGAGCCACATCCTATGCCCACGAGGGTGGAGGAGCACAGAGTGATTACCGTCATAGATAGGATGATGAGGGAGCTACAGCTCATGAGAGACCAAGCGGTGTCTGAAGCACCCGCTAATGATATCCAGCACTCTCACCAACGCGATCCTTCTTCGTACAGACTACGTAATGAACATTGGGATGCTCGGCCTCGACCCCAGAGGTCAGGATCTTTCTCACCAATGTCTCACACGGAGCAGTTCCCAACCAGAGTCGACATGAGCCATCCGCACCGTGCTCGAGGGCTACCTCAGTCGCCAGGAGCAATGTCACTGGGAAGAGGAGGATATCAGGGACCAGCCCCAAGAATCCCTCTTTTCGTTCATAAAGACCCGATGGAATTCTCCAGGCTGAAGCTAGCTTTAACCAACCTGTTACCTGCGGATGCCCCTGAGCTCTTTAAGTACCAGATCCTTGTGGATCATGTGAAGCTCGAGGAAGCCTGTCTCATAGCTGATTCCTTTATTAACTCACCCAGGCCTTACATGGACACAATGGCCGCCCTGACGGAGAAGTTCGGACAGCCTCATCAAGTAGCCTTAAAGAGGATTGCGACCATCATGGATTCACCTGAGATCAAACGAGGAGATATAGCGGCCTTTGAAAGATTCTCACTGCATGTACAGTCACTAGTGGGCATGCTACAGACATTGGGTCCGGATGGTGATGTGGAGCTTAGATGTGGTTCTCATGTAGCTCGGATCCTCTCCAAGCTTCCGACCGAGATGAGAGCGAACTTCAGACGACAGATGTTCTACGGTCATGGGCATACTCACACCTTGCGTGACCTGGCAGAATGGCTCAGATATGAGTCTTGGTGTCAAGGCTACGACAACATCTCAGATGTCCATACCCAAGGGTCAACAGGCTACCGAGCGGAAAAGCGACGCAGCCGACCTGCAGCTACAGTGCTTCACGGAGCAGAAGGCCGTCTGCCGAGACAGGCGGGAAACCAAGGGAGTCACAGCTCTTTAAATCCGACCAAAAGAGGCAATGTGAAACCGTACTGCCCTTATTGTGAGAACAACGACCACTTCCTGAATAAGTGTCCCGACATTCAGAAACTCACCAGAGAGGAGATCAGAGAGTGGATAAGAGTGAACAAGAGATGCTGGAAATGTGGATGAGGACATCAAGCCGTACAATGTGACCTCAAAAAGCTCTGCGATTTGTGCCACGAGAGGCACCTCCGGATTCTGCATGATGCCAATGCTCGCCCAAAGGTCGAACCGCCAAAGACGGAGAGTTGTCTAGTGAGCTCAGGAACGGAAATACTCTACTTGGACAGACCATCGGTGCATTCCCGTGTCCTACTGAAAGTCGTCAGGGTACTTCTGCGCAATAGAGACAAGACACTAGAAACGTACGCTGTCCTCGACGATGGTTCTGAGCGGACGATGCTCCTCGCCGAGGCTGCCGATCAACTGGGCCTGCCCAAGAAGCCTGAGGAACTAGCACTCCGCACAATCCGACAGGAGGTTCAAACCTTGAAGGGATCATCAGTCTCATTCAGCATATCCTCCCAATCTCGTCCCAAGAGGACCTTTCGAATAACAGAAGCTTTTACTTCTCGATACTTGGCTTTGGCAGATTACACCTACCCAAATGTCTGTCTGAAGAAGAAGTACAGGCATCTGGCAGACATTCCCCTTGAGCCCTTCGAGCATGTGAAACCACTCTTGCTGATCGGTGCTGATTACCCCCATCTACTCACCCCGATCGAGCTGGTGAGACTGGGACCGCCAGGAGGACCAGCAGCTGTCCGCACTAGGTTGGGATGGGCCCTCCAAGGACCTGCTCATCCCATACAGTGGACAATGGGTTCAAGGCAGTGTCTCTTCACCAGTGTTTCCCCTCAGACAGAACTAGCACAGGATGTAGAGAAGCTCTGGAAGATGGACGTGTTGCCCTACCAGACCAGCAAACTGGTGGTACGATCAAAGCAGGATCAGGAAGCGATTGAGCTCCTCGAGACAAAAACAAGGCGAATAAGGGTCGACGGTGTACTCAGGTATGCCACCCCACTGCTGCGGAAACGTGGTGTTCCCTCCCTAAGAGCACCTAAAGAGGCCGTCCTACCAAGTCTCAGAAGTCTGGAGAGGCGCCTAGACAGGGACCCCCGACGGGCTAACGAGTACTGTGCAGCAATCCACAAGCTGGTGGAAGCAGCTGCTGTCAGGAAGATAAACCCACAGGAAGCCTCACTCACCGAAGAATCGTGGTACATACCCCACCACCTAGTGAGTCACAACGAGAAGAGACGCCTGGTCTTCAACTGTTCGTATCAGTTCCAGGGTCGAAGCCTAAATGATGCTCTCCTTCCCGGACCTACGCTAGGTCCATCCCTGCTCGGAGTTCTGCTGCGCTTCAGGGAACATGCAGTAGCGGTCAGTGGAGACATCCGCAGCATGTTTTACCAAGTTCGGCTCCCTCCGGAGGATCGAGCACTCCTCAGGTTCCTTTGGAGGGACATGAAGCGCAACGAACCCCCAGACATCTTTGAGTGGCAAGTTCTGCCGTTTGGCACTGCATGCTCACCGTGCTGTGTTACTTTTGTTCTCCAGAGGCATGCGAGAGACAATGGTGGACCAGACGGAAGAGTCAGGCATTCGGTGGAGCAGTGTTTTTACGTGGATAACTGTCTCCAGAGTGTGCCCACGGCCGAGGAGGCCAAGGGACTGGTGGAGCGACTCAGAGAAGTCTTAGCCGCGGGTGGGTTCGAGATTCGTCAATGGGCCTGCAACGTGCCTGATGTCCTTACGCACCTACCTGGAGAAGAAAGGTCCGATGGTATGGAGAGGTGGCTGTCACACAACGAGTCCGGCCTGACAGAGCCAACTCTGGGACTCAGCTGGCACTGGGAAACAGACACCTTAGGATACAAGAGCCGACCTTTGGACTATGGATCGCTGACCATGAGGAATGTGTATAAGGTGATAGCCCGACAGTACGATCCCCTAGGGTTCATCTCACCCTACACTACTCGAGCTAAACTGATCGTCCAGCGCATGTGGGAAAAGCCCCGGGATTGGGATGACCCGATTCTTCACTCTGACCTGCAGAAGGCATGGAAGGAATGGGAGTCAGAATTGCCTTTGCTATCACACATCTCCTTACCACGTGCATATGTTCCCGCTCATGCAGATCGGAGTGTGGTCTCTAGACAAATTCATGTATTCAGTGATGCCTCCAAAAGGGCTTACGGGACAGTCTCTTACCTGAGAACCGAAGATGCACAGGGCCAAATCTACCTGGCGTTCCTAGCGGCAAGATCCAGGGTGGCCCCCCGCCGGCAACACTCGATTCCCCGCCTCGAGCTTTGTGGTGCCTTGTCAGCCGCCCAGCTTGCCCAGACGATAAAGGAGGAACTGAGCATCAGGACAGATGGGACGATTCTCTGGAGTGATTCCACTACAGTGCTCACATGGCTAAAGTCAGAGTCGTGCCGCTTCAAGGTTTTTGTCGGCACGCGCATAGCCGAAATCCAAGAGCTTACAGAGCAGAGTACATGGCGTTATGTGGACTCCGCGCAGAACCCAGCTGATGACGTCACACGCGGGAAGACCTTGACAGAGTTAGCCATGCCTAATCGTTGGAGCCAAGGGCCGACTTTCCTCCTCAAAGGACCTGATGAATGGGCACCTGGCCGGGCGTGGAACCCAAGCACGACACGGCAGAGTATAAGAAGCTGACAACATGCGGGGTGATTAACCGCGCAGAAGGACCAGAAACCTTGCCAATGCACTCACTGTCATGGAGGGATATGGTGAAGTCCGTGGCTCAGGAGCTGCATGGGGCGGCAGGAAGAGAACCGTTGAGTGCAGCCGACTACCAGCAGGCAGAGATGACGGTTTTCAAAAGAGTCCAATCTGAGTGTTTCCCTGAGGAGTTGCGCCACATGAGAGCCGGGAAGGCACTGCTTAAGAGTAGTTGCATACTTAGCCTCTCACCGGAGTTAGACCCTGAGGAGGATATTATACGGGTGGGAGGACGACTCAGATGTGCTGAGGGGTTAGATTCAGTTTTCAAGCACCCCATTGTATTGGACCCACTCATTTGGTCACAAATCTCCTTATCCGGGACTACGATGCCCGCCTCTGTCATCCAGGCCCTGAGCGAGTAATCGCGGAGTTGCGCCGTACCTTCTGGGTTCTTCGTGGCAGAGAGGCCGTCCGGAAGGTGCAACATCAATGTGAGGAGTGCCGAAGATGGAAGTCCAAGCCACTGGTCCCGAAGATGTCCGACTTACCTGAAGCCCGTCTGCGTCTACACAAGCCCCCGTTCTTCTCGACAGGAGTAGATTGCTTTGGACCTTTCCATGTAAAGTTGGGACGGCGCTCAGAGAAGAGATGGGGGATCATCTATAAGTGCCTTACCACCCGAGCGGTGCACGTGGATCTATTGCACAGTATGGATGTGGATTCCTTTCTTATGAGCCTCAGACGGTTTATCGCTCGCCGAGGAACTCCCGCAGAGCTCTATTCAGACCGAGGTACAAACTTTACGGCTGGAGAGAAGGAGCTCCGAGAGTCCTTCAATAGCATGTCCTCAGATCTACAACGATTACTGGCTGGACAGAAAATTGATTTCCGCTTCAACCCCCCTGCAGCTCCTCACTTCGGGGGGACGTGGGAAAGAGAGATCAAGTCTGTGAAGTCCGCTCTGTATACAGTCATAGGGGCTCAACCTGTCTCTGAAGAGGTGCTCCATACTACTCTTCTGGAGGTAGAGGCCATCCTCAACGCGAAACCGCTGGGCTACACCTCATCCAATGTGGCCGACTTGGATGCAGTAACCCCAAATGTACTTCTGATGGGGCAGCTGGATGGATCACTGCCGCCGGTGGTATATCAGAAGAGCGAGGGATTAAGCAAGCGAAGGTGGAGGCACTGTCAGGTGATGGCGGATCATTTCTGGGGAAGATTCATTAGGGATTACTTGCCAGCACTACAACGCAGACAAAAGTGGCATGACACCCCTACGGATTTGACAGTCAATTCAGTGGTGTTGCTAATGGACCCTCAGTTTCCCAGGGCCCTCTGGCCGGTGGGTAGAGTGGTTAAAGTGCATCAGAGCGCAGATGGTCATGTTAGATCTGCAGACGTGAGAATCAAAGACAAGATCTACACTCGGCCAGTGGCCAGACTGATTACTCTTCCTGCTATCCCAGATCACAGAGATGATGCTCATGGGACCCCGGCCTCTTCAGATTAAGAGGCGAGTCTTTGCAGGGGCAAATTGCAAGCAATTTGGGGGTGGCTGTGCAAAAGACCCAAGCTGCGGAGTTAACACGCCGGAATGATGTGGGGATATTCACTGTTCCCAGAGGAGCTTTTATTATGAAAGCGAGCACTGCTCATCCGGAGCGATTGCGGAAGAGCGTTAGTTGTTGGAACAGCGCGTGGGACAGTGGTGCGGCATACACAGGCTCGTAAATCAGGCTGTAACTGAATCTTCCGAGCCAGGTTATAACGTAGTGTGCTGATGTGCGTCCAATAAGAGGAAACCACATCTGCACATCTGCACATCTGCACATCTGTACATCTTTACATATTAACCTCTCCACCTGCATCTTACCTGGCCCGGTTGCAAATACTGCCAATCTTAACCGCCAGTGAAATTTACCTGGATAATTCAGAGAGTACCAGTCTGAGTGATGAACGGAACAGCACTCAGTTTGTTCATGGCTCTGGGTTCAGTAAAGGAACACTGATCGTACTCCTCATGATCTTGTTAACGCTGGCTCTCCCATCTAATGATTGTTCATGTGTGCCCAATAAACGGCTTAAATTGACCCAATGCTCTCTGCTGTGTTCTGACCGACACCCTGGTTCACTGCTATACTTATTTGAAACTAGCCCCTTTCCTCTCAGAGTAGCCCTTCGCTACAGGATTCCTTGAATCGCTCTCGCAGACTAGAAGAATTAATCTAGAGTCACGAGAACCGTTTCTGTCGGACATGTCCGATTTGTGAACCGTTGAACCGGTTGCCGGTTCGTGAATCACTTCTTCTGACACGAACCGGTTGCAACAGCTTTTGATTCACGAACCGAAGAGCCGCTTCTTTTGGACACGTCCGAGTCGGTCGTGAGTGGGAAACGATGAGCTAATGATAGTGAGCATTCGTGATTAACCGTGAGGCTACAGAACAGTGTGGACAACTGATGCTCTGCTAATGTTACGAGCGCACGTGAACCTAGGACTTAAAATATATGGAGCATATATTTACAGTTTTAAAACAGTTGCGAAAGAAATATTAAAGTGGTGACCATATCTATTTTTTTCTGCATTTCGTGCAATCATTTGGTTTAATAATTATTATATTTAGCTAAATCATGCAATAACATCTGATTTACCTGCTGTCCTCTTGTCCTCGTGCAAAATGAAATGGCGGCCTCAGACAGATTGCAGTCATTTGGTGGAGGCGTGGCCTGATTTGAGAATAGGGTATGCACGTGTCGTCACTTTCCCACGTGAACACGCCGGAACGCGCCTGCTTGAGTGGTATAACACTGGGCAAAACAAATGGTTACAATATCAGGAAACGCAATTCCGCGCAACATTTGAGTGTCTAAGAAAACCTGATTCCATTGTAAGTCATAAGGTAGTCGTAAGGATCACCGTCGAGTCCAGCTGCTTGTAGTTTCAGCAAATAATTGCGTGTTTTAGTCCCGGTTTTTGTTCCTCCTATTGAATGCAGACATTTTGCCTTAGTTTTACCACTCAAGGGAGCGTGTCCCGGCGTGTTCACGTGGGAAAGTGACGTCAATGCATACCCTCCATACACTCTTGTTTCACACACACACAATAGGCTTGTTCGACTTGATGCGGCGCCGCATCAAGTCGAACAAGCCTACTGTCTTGCAGAAAACAACTACAGTATATGGGGAGTCTGCAGACCTGGAGCAGGCAGTTTTACGCCCATTGTTCCTTATTTCTCCAGTAGGGGGAGATGAACGACAAAATAAAATATTTGTAACCGAATCAAACTGTTAAACAAAAAAGTAAATAAATAAACTAAACTGAAAATGGAAGTGCTTCTGGACCAGTGAAAATTAACTATGGTAAAAGTGTTTTTTTGTTGTTGTTGTATTGGTGACTTGGCAAAATCAATCTTACTACAGAAACCATGGCTTAACTAACGATATGCAGAAAAGGTTAAAATATTTGTACATATCTACTAACGGTCTTAATACATAGCTTACAGGAGACAATTGATTTGCAATTGCAACTGCAATTTAGTGTTTTTGTGAATTGAAAAATTTATAATAATACAGTTGGATCAGATGTACAGTACAACAATAATATACTATAATCTACTGTGGCCTAGTAATATACAAATATACAGAAGACTTGAGTGTTTGTTGTGAATGTAGGCATGTATAACATTCAAGTTACATTCAAATATTAAGCATATTTAGCCCATAAGACATTAAGTGCAATCATATGAACCATCAATTAAATATCTGCCGTGCATTTAGAACAGTGACCTGCATGCTATTTAATGAAGAAAAACACAATTCACTGCTTTAAGACATTTCTAAGGTCTTTTATCTTCTAAGAAAAAACTGACAACTTTCTTGTGAACAACATTATTTATTAACACCATTATCAAAAACAGGATTGATGCTCATTATGGGATGGCTCTCGATAATGACTCCTATGGGTTGCCACTCTTCTTCAAAATGTTCTTAATCCTCCTGTCAAACTGCTCCCGCTCACTGATAAAAGAAAGTTTAAAGTTGTAGACAAAATTGTTATTGGAAAGAATGGCAGGATGTCATGCTTGACCATTTCTCCTTTATAGCATCCTTACATACCTTATGTCAATGACAGGCCCTTGTAGAAATTCCTCCTCAGCCTCCAGCATGGTGAGATTTTCCAAACCAGCAAGGGAACAGATGATGGACTATCACTAGCCACTGCTGTCATGGAACGGGAAGCAGACGAGGTGGTGGCTGAGTCCCGAGGGAACACAGCCAGCCGTGAACGCAATGTCTGAATCGTCATCCACCCGCAGTGCGGGCAGGACGTATCAACAAAGGCTACCCCAACGTGCCGGGCGCCCAGACACTTGAGGCAGACATCGTGTCCGTCCCCCTCCTTGATGAGTGTTTTGCACCCACGAGAACAGTGGGACATGCCACACTGGAGAAATTAGCTCTTTTAGAGAAAAACCTCGAACACTTCTGGAACTGCCGAGACACCCAGGGGAAGTCGCTGCAGGAAGGGACAGTCCGCTGCAAGTCTCGAAGTTGATCATGTGTGAAGGCTCTGAAGAACAAAAGGTGAATGAATGCAGCACGCCGTCTCCCTTTCAGAGGTGGACAGTAACGAAGTAAATTTACCTGAGTACTGTACTTAAGTACACTTTTTGAGTTTCTGTACTTTACTTGAGTATTATTTTTTCTGAGTACTTGTACTTTAACTTCACTACATTTGAAAGACAAATATCATACTTTTTACTCCACTACATTTATAAAAAGGTCCAAAAGTAGAAAATGGTTTCTATGCAGCGGGTTTTCCTGTGTGCGTAATTTATCTGGCATGCGATCTTCCAGGACCTTTTAATGTTGCCAAGTATTTCAGTTTTTCTAAGGTCGCGGTTTTCCGGCAAGCTTTAAATGGCCATTTAACAGATTTTTTTACGCAAATCTGGCAACTCTGGGATCTTCCCCGCTAAACTAATGTAAACACCTAAATAACCCCTCCCCCAACCCAATCACAACACGAGGGTAGCACAAATTTATGGGTAGCATAAATTGGCGGAACACCGGCTCTGCTACACCGTTGATAGCGCTTTAAAAAGGCAAATAGAACAATAAAAGAGGAAAAGGCACATGTTAAAGTGTGGTGTAATCATCTGTGTTACGATCAGTCAAAGATCGTAGAAACATTGTCATGAAAATGATCGGCATAACGGCTAAAAGGTAAATAAGCATCACATACACCTTGAGCTACGCGTGCGTGTTAACTTCTGATCTGCTGCTGTATCATTTAAAGCGAGAATGAATGACGTTTTTACTGAAGTAACTATAGTTGTATAGTATTCCTGTTGAAATAAAAACTATAGAACCCTGCCCAAAATACAACATAAAATGTAATGGATTTAACGGTAATAATGGGAATTGTAATATGGATACTTGTTGTCTACTTGTAGGCTATGGATTCTATTGGTGGGATGGTACCCAAACACACTACAAAGAGGAATTTAATTTAAAAATCTCATTCTAATTCAAAAATCCATAGTTTTTTTTTCAGCAGGGATGGTATTTGCAGTAAAACCACAGTATCCACAAATTTACCATTTTCTCTATATAGGAACCATATTCCAATTAATAATCTTTAGTAAAACCACAGCAACTAAAAATACCATAGTTTCATTATACTAGCTATAGTTTATGTTTGTAGTTAAATTATGGTAATACAAATGGTAATAAATCCAACAAACACGTGGCTTCTACACTTTACTATTTACAAGAACCTTACTACTTACTGGTAAATTGCTGCTAAAACTGGTTAAGGGAATATACAAAATAAAGGAACAGTGCTCATAAATACATATAGGCCTAGGGGCTAATGAGGATAATTAGGCTAAATGATAATACAGGATTACATCTAAACTAAACATACATGTGCTAAACATATGAAGCTCTTAAAGGAGTTGCTCACTGCCTGACTTTCCATAGTAGGAATAAAAATCAATGAGGGCAAATATAGAAGTGAACTACTCCTTTAATACAACTGATACTGTGAGCTACTCGGTGTATTCAGTAGGTTGCTTCAGAGGCACAAGGTATACGACAATAAAACAATGCACAACTGACATAAAGTAAATTTACTTTTAATAATTGAGTACTTTTAAAAGCACTTACTTCTGTAGTTTTACTTAAGTAAGAATCTGTCTTTTCAACTTTTACTTGTAGTGGAGTAATATTTGACCAGTAGTATCTGTACTTTCACTCAAGTAAGGAAGTTGTGTACTTCGTCCACCTCTGCTCCCTTTTATACCCGGATATCCGGGGACGGAGTCCGGCATGAAAATGTAATTCGCCAATTTCATCGGCCTTTTCTAAACTAGTCAGAAGGTTCTGTGGTGAGTCACCCATTGCCAGATCAGCGTCGCCATGGATAAGGGGGAAATCAGCATGACCCACCTGCCGGTTGTCAGCCCCTGCAGCTCGTTCCCAGGCTGAATAAAGCCGGGAGGAAAGAGAGTCTCGGTGAGCTATGACTCCATACACAACTCATGTATGTTGACCCTGTGTTCTCTAACAAAACAGATACCAGTCCCTGATGACCGGCAGATTCCGACTCTCCGAGCCAGCCGATACACATTCCCCACACAAGCTGTCCAGAGAGATCCTCACGAGCCACGCCATACCGCATACCCTCTCCCATACTTCGTGGTTCAGAAAGGTCTGCTATACTGTGTCGCTCAGAGGAGGGGGGAGGAAAAGAGACTACTGGTGGTACCGAAGTCAAAGACAGCCACCGTGTTGGAACTAGCCCACACTCACCCGATGGCCGGACACCTAGGGGCCGCCAACACGATTCAACACATCCGGGACCGGTTCCACTGGCCGGGGCTGGAAGGCGAAGTCAAGCGGTTTTGCCAGGGCTGCCCGACCTGTCAGCGGACATCACCGAACCGTTCTCCCCCCAGCCCTCTCATTCCTCTGCCCATCATCGAGGTGCCCTTCGAGTGCATTCTCTACCCCTGAGAAAGGCCACAGCAAAGGAAATATCGAAGGAATTCTTTCTCTTCTTCAGCCGGGTCGGCATCCCTTCCGAGATCCTGATGGACCGGGCGACCCCGTTCATGTCACGGCTGATGGCCAACCTCTGCCACCTACTGAAGGTTAAGCAGCTGTCTAGTTTAGTTAGTCCGTGTTCCTGTTTTTATCTTTGTTATTTTCCCCATCGTGGGTTCTTGTTTTATTATTAAAGTCCTGTTTAACCCCTTACCTCCTGTCTGCACTTGGGTCCTCTGTCTCACCTCACCCGAGAGACATGACAGAATGATCCAGCCATTCTGGACCCAGCAGACCGAGGGATCTCAGAGGGAGGGGTTGATGCCGCCGGACTCCCTTCGAGGGTAGAGGCCGCTGGGCTCCCATCCAGAGTCAGGACCACCGGACTCCCTTCCAGGGTCGAGACTGCCGGAACCCCGTCCAGGATCGAGACCGCCGGGCTCCCTTCCAGGGTTGAGGTCATCGGGTTCCCCTCCAGGGTCGAGACCGCCGTGTCCTGTTCCCGCCACAGATCCCTGCCGGCATCCCAGCTGGTACCCAGGCCTGTCGAAGTCGACACCCTATGTGTTTGTGTTGTTCCTGTCCTTGTTTGCTGCCCAGCTGCCAGAGAGCGCTGCCCAGCCATCGGAGAACGCTGCCCAGCCGCCAGAGAGCTCTGCCCAGTCACTGACTTCCCGACCCGTAACGTCGGCATCCAGGCCTGCCCAGCTGGTGATAGCCGGCCTCCCAGCCATGTACTGTCCAGCCGGCCTTCCAGTCGGCGCCATGTATTGTCCAGCCGGCCATCCAGCCGGCGCCATGTACTGTCCAGCCGACCATCCAGCCGGCGCCATGTCCAGTCCAGCCGGCCTTCCAGCCGGCGCCATGTACTGTCCAGCCGGCCATCCAGCCGGCACCATGTACTGTCCAGCCGGCCTTCCTGCCAGCGTCATGTGTTGTCCAGCCAGCCATCCAGTCGGCACCATGTACTGTCCAGCCGGCCTTCCAATCGGCGCCATGTGTTGTCCAACCAGCCTTCCAGCCAGCGCCATGTACTGTCCAGCCGGCCATCCAGCCGCCGCCATGTCCTGTTCAGCCGGCCATCCAGCCGGCACCATGTACTGTCCAGCCGACCATCCAGCCGGCCCCATGTCCAGTCCAGCCGGCCTTCCAACCGGCGCCATGTACTGTCCAGCCGGCCATCCAGCTGGCACCATGTACTGTCCAGCCGGCCTTCCTGCCGGCGTCATGTGTTGTCCAGCCAGCCATCCAGTCGGCACCATGTACTGTCCAGCCGGCCTTCCAATCGGCGCCATGTGTTGTCCAGCCAGTCTTCCAGCCGGCGCCATGTACTGTCCAGCCAGCCATCCAATCAGCGCCATGAGTTGTCCAGCCGGCCTTCCAGCCGGCGCCATGTACTCTCCAGTCGGTCATCCAGCCGGCGCCATGTACTGTCCAGCCGGCATTCCAGCCGACGTCATGTGTTGTCCAGCCGGCCATACAGCCGGCGCCATGTGCTGTCTAGCCGGCCTTCCAGCCGGTGCCATGTCTTTGTTTGGAAGGCCAAAGCCGACCTTGGCGAATCCGTGGGGACCGGAGGGAGTTCCGCGTCGGAGGAGACCGCAGACGTCATCCCCGGGTCACACCTCACCCACTCGCCACAGGCTCCGCCAGGAGAACCGGGGACCGTGGAACTCAAGCCGAAGGGTACTGAGTCCCCCCGGGCAGCGGCAGCCAGGACGAGGCCCTCCGGAGCGGTCGACCGTGGGGAGAGGGCTCCGAGTGGAACCTCACCCTCGGGACTGTCCCGGTTGGCCACGAACCTGACCATGTCCGCTAACCCAAGGGGAACCAGCAGCCTCTTCTCCAACGGGGCGAGGCGCTGAGTGAGGCAGCAGTTGAAGATCACCTTCAACTCCGCCTCGCCAAACTCAGACGACCTCGCCACCGTCGAGAATGCCCCGGCGAACTCCCGGTTCCCGTAAATCCCCTGACGGAACCCCAGCAGCAAGTGGGCTTGGGCGGCCCGCGAGGACGACGCCGTGCCGTCCTTTGGCGCTGCCTGCTGGGTTCTGGCTGGCTCTGTCATTCTGTCACGGTTGGCAGGAAAGAACCCAAGCGCAGGCAGGCAGTGACGGGGTTAACAAAAAACAATACTTTATTTATTAACAAAACACAAAACAACACACCCTCGATGGGGAAAACAGAACAGCGATAATACAAAACAAAAGACTTCCCGCAAGGGGGCAAAACAAAAGCAAGAACAGCAAACAAACCAAACTAAAGAACACTAAAACAACTTACTAACAAAACCGGATCACAGACAGGACAAGGCAAGACGATGGCAAGAAGCAGCACATAACATACGTATACACAACGCATACAGATACAATGACAGAGCACAGGACAATGAAACATGAGGACTATATAAAGGGGAGGAAATCAAGAGGGAACAGGTGTGAGACATGAACTAATCAACAAGCAATAAAGAGGGATACAAAAGGGCGGGAAAACAGACAAAGACCTGAGAGAGTATCGAAGACCGAAAGGGTCAAAAAGACTCTCTCCACACATAACCAAAGACTTTGTCATGGCTCTGCTACAGGACCAAGAAAAGCATAACTAAATGAAGCAGAGCCATGACAATTATGTGCCCAAAGAATGAGGTCAGCTGACTACCTGAATATACTGAATGACCAGGTTATTCCATTAATGAGTTTTTTCCTTCCTGATGGCACGGGCATAATCCAAGATGACAATGCCAGGATTCATCGAGCTCAAATTGTGAAAGAGTGGTTCAGGGAGCATGAGACATTTTCACACATGGATTGGCCACCAACGAGTCCACGCCTCAACCTCAAGACTTTGCGCAGCGGTCTGAATCTCCCATCATCAATACAAGATCTTGGCAAAAAATTAATGCAACTCTGGACTGGAAAAACATCTGGACATTGTAGAAGCTTATCGAATCGATGCCACAACGAATGCGTGCCGTAATCAGAGCTAAAGGTGGTGCAACAAAATATTAGATTGTGTGACTTTTTTTGGACAGGCAGTGTATGTAGGCCTAATAGGTATGTTTTGGGAGTAACGTAGTAAACCAATCAAAGCCTCACCTCCCATTCCCTTTTGATTGCCAGTTGCAATCGCGCCATGACGGATTCGTTATTTACATGGCAGAATTTGCAAGCAGCAAAACGGAACGCTTGTCTAGCAAGGAAATGGCACATATTATTTTGTGTACATAAAGATAAAAATCTGACTTGTCCTGTAGATAGTCTCCTTACATGCTTTAACCTTGTGCACGAGCAGACCATCTACAGGACAAGTCAAATTGTTATCTTTATGTACACAATAATATTTGTTTACATTGTAATCCTTTCATTTTTAATATTTGGCATGTTTGTGTGCTGCTGCCCCTCTTTGTGTAATAAGCAGAGTGTGGCGCAGTCTATTTCAGTTGCCTCAAAAGAGCAATGCGCAAAAGAGCAATGCCTAAACCCACCACACTTTAATTTTTTTTCATTTGCCATTTAAACAACGTGGCGCATGACGTGGAATTGATACCTGCGTTGGGCTGAAACTAGCAAAAAACACCGCCGCATTGCCCCAGGTGTATAGGGCCCAAAGACTAATTATTTTTATACAAATAAACAAGACTTTAGAAAATTAAAGAATGTTTTCATGTCTGCGTCATATTTCAAAAAAGTTCTGTGTGTGCTTCTGTGTTTAAAAAGTAATCACGCAGATCATAAACATTTACCTTAATATAAATATATTTGTTTATTTATTAGTAGGAGGTTTGTGTTTTTCCCATCAAATATTGTTTTGTATTTTGTTCAGGCTTAAACAGGATGATGTAACATTTAGGTGCAAATATACAGAATAATAACGCAAAGCTTGAGGCTAAAATAGCAAATATCTCCACAGCTACAGTAAATTTTCCAGGAGAACTGACATAAGCTGGAATAAATGTGATCCACACAGCACAGAATATGAGAATACTGAATGTGATGAATTTAGCCTCATTGAAGTTATCAGGCAGCGTCCGAGCCAGAAAAGCCAGAATAAAGCACAAGAGAGCCAGTAGACCAATATAACCCAACACAGCCCAGAAACCTACAGTAGAACCCAGACTGCACTCAAGAATGATCTTCTCTTCATAATATTTCATATTCTTATAGGGAAAAGGAGGAGAAATTGTTAGCCAAAGCATACAGATAAGAACCTGTATAAGTGTAAAGGCAAGAACACTGAGTCTCTGTTGTACAGGCCCAAACCATTTCATGACATTACTTCCTGGAAGTGTGGCCTTAAAGGCCATTAACACAACTAATGTTTTACCCAGAACACAAGAGATACAGAGGACAAAAGTGATCCCAAACGCTGTGTGACGTAACATACAGGACCACTCAGTGGGGCGACCAATGAAAGTAAGTGAACAGAGAAAACACAGAGTCAATGAGAAGAGCAGCAGGAAGCTCAGCTCTGAGTTGTTGGCTTTTACTATGGGGGTGTCCTTCTTACTGTAAAACAGGACTGTGACCAGAACAGTTATTCCGACACCAGACAGTGAGAAAAAGACCAGCACTATACCCATAACTTCTGTGAATGACAGAAACTCTACAGCCTTTAACTCACAATCAGTGTTCTCAGTATTAGACCAGTAATCCTCTGGACACTGCATGCAGTTATTTGAATCTGAAAAAGAGATTGTGATCACTATACTGTATGTAGAGACAAAAAATACTTTTCATTTATAAACTCCTTTGATAAGTTGTTGTATATGCAACTGAATCTAGAGAGCAACTAATATATTTGTAAGATTTTCTTTATTTGGGCTGAAGTTTACCTGTCTCATTACTGATTTCTCCATCTGCACATGGAATACAGTCATAACAGCAGACAGGTCTTCCTTTCTGTACAGCCTTCCTAGTGCCTGGAGGACAACTCTCACTGCACACAGACCTTGGCTTCTACAAGAAATGATATGGAGAATATGAAAATTTCTTACATTTTATTTCTTATATTTTATCTATATATGCATGTATGGGTTTTGCACTTATCACAGGTACATAATACATATAAATTGAATTGCCCTGAATTTATTGTTTTTACTTCACAATAAGTATGTAGTTTTAGGGACTTTATAAGCATAAAGTAACTTTCTTTCCCACTTTGGGTGAGAAGTGTGTAAACGTCACAATAAATCATGCATGCAAACAATAAACCATTTAAAAGCACCAGACGTATATCTATTTTTTAATAATCCAGAAAAGCCCGGCAGTTATGAGATAGCTAATAAAATAGGGTGAAGTCATGACAAAACCTGATTGTTGGATTCAAATGCTGTATTGTCAGATCATCTTTGAGGAAATAAAGTTTTGGCCGTTCGGCACCTGGAACCTTCACCTGCGAGATTTCTTTCTACATTAAGATGACCAACTTTCCTCAACAAGAACACAGTTTTGCAAAGCGTTGCATATTTTAGGAACAAAACCGTGCAAATCCACAAAGGAAGCTATGAAAACTCTATTATGAATATTCTAAAACAGCACAATAATTGATCAGTGATCTTTCAGAGGTGTAAAGATATTTTTAATAATGTTGGTAACTTGTATTGGTTTTGTGTCTATACAACAGAAGTGTTGTTTGCTTACCAACATTCTTCAAAATATCTTCTTTCGTGGTGTGCAGAAGAAAGTCATACAGGTTTGAAATGACAAGAGGGTAAGTAAATGATGACAGAATTTTCTTTTTTGGGTGAACTATCCACGTACAGCAAACGAGCGGCGTCTTGTCTTGCCTTCTCAAAAGAGCAGTAAATTGCTTCCCACTCATTCTCCTTCACAACTCCTTCCTGGTGGAACATTCTTCCTAACTCAGTCCGGTCAACCACATCTCTCACAACATTCAAAAAACGACTTAAAACCCATCTCTTCTGTGAATACTTGACAGACAAATGAGAAAAAAAACTAACCCTCTCTCTTTCTCTCAACAGGTAGTGTTGGCTTTTGTTGAAACTAGTAACTTGGTATTAGCACCTATTGTATTGCTCCTGTATGACATATCGCTTATTGCTCCCTGAACTCTCTGTAAGTTGCTTTGGATAAAAGTGTCTGCTAAATGTAAATGTATGAGATGATATATACATTTAGTCAAATCATCAATATAGTACGATATTGCTTACATCCAATATACACATGTAATTTGTTTTTTTTACTGTACTGTACTGTTTTTAGTTATTTATATTTTATATACATGATATGTTTCAGCAGTTGATGAAACCCTGTTGGATAATCAGGTTATTGTCATTTACCTGCAGCTGTCCTCCAGCCCAGATGATGTTTTCAGTGTTAAGCACAAAGCGCTGGTCAGGGGGAAGTGAGGCATCAAAGTAACCCACTGCTTTAAACTGAATTGATCCATCAGAGTCCTGCTGCCAGTTCACAACTTCATACTGGGCTACTGCACCACCAGTGCTGTCAAACCACACACGACCTCCAAATTGAACTGTGAAATTAACCTTTTTTAGAGCCTCAACCATCTAGTACAAAGACAGATTTGATAGTTGACAGCCATAGTGACAATTCAACACATTAAAAATTGTAGGGATGATTTTGTGAATAACAAATTATCTTTTTTTACCTGCTGTGGTTGTATGGTCAGGTTTTTCTCACAACCTCCTTGTTCTTTGCACTTCAGTAGACTGCGTAGTGCATAAGCCACAGCATACACTGCTTTGTAGACATTACTTATATATCTATCAGGTGCTTCTTCAGTGTAATTTTTCAGCACAAGTAGGTCTTGATATTGGCTGCAATTTAATTCAGCTTGAGATAAATTCCCATCTCTTCGTGAGCATGGTAAAACTGTGTCCCAGAATGTTTTCATAACATAATCTAAAAACCCTTCAACAGAGATTTTGCTCACTGCAAACCCCAGTGACCCTTTCATTACACGAAAAGTGTTTGGAGTGATCAGAGCCTTTGAAGTTATCCATCCTACTACTCCTACCATTTGGAGGCCTGTAATGTTCTGTATACTTAGCTGCTCAACTAGTAATTCCATCTCAAAAAATGAAACAAATGCCACAATCACTTTTGCTGTGCCTTGTTTCATTGTTTTTACCACTTTTTGGAGTCTTTCATATTCTGTACGGTAGAATTTCACAGAGTACTCTATGCAAATCCCCTCCTTCTTGGCTGCATTCAGAAACATTTCCATTCCATAGTTTCCATAGTCATTGTCACTGTTCACAGCTCCAACCCAAGTCCAGCCCAAGTGTTTGACCAAAACTGCAAGTGCTCTGCTCTGATGATAATCACTAGACGTAGTCCTGAAGAAAGAGGGGAAATCTTTCCTATTACTGAGACACTCACATCCAGCTGAGGGACTTATCTGAAAAAGAAATCAACGTAAGCAATGAACAGTAATAAGTTGCATAACTGTGTCTAATTTGTTATTGCCTCTTACCACTGGTATTTTAAAAGGTCCTGTGGTTCTCGACAGAATGACTGTGGTGGCAGACTCTGTTTCTCCTATGATAGCATGTATTGGTGTCTGTCCATTGCATCTTTGACCTGCTGCAAACTCTTGTCCATTCATCACTGCCATAATTGCACTCATAGAAGACAGTCTTGAACCACATGTATCATATATTCTATAGCCAATAGAAACATTTGGTAGTAAAATTCCATTCCTGTTAATCTCCTCAACTGTAAAAATCAGCATCTGAGCTAGCCGAACGTCTCTCAGAGTCACACTGTAAAATATTAAACCAGCAGGTTAAAAACAAGTGTTTGAGTTTACATGATCTCCTCTAACGTTTCCTGAATATTTTCCAATGTTACAAACCTGGAGCATGACAAAGGTTGAGGTTTTTGTGTGAACGCAAATAAAGGTAATGTTTCTTTACTGCGAACTGCAAAAACTGATCCAATAGTTACATCACCTTCCTTCGAAAATAGCGAGTATTTAGTGTCCCCCATCATTTGGCAAAGAGTGTTTTCCACCTTTGCATTAAGGTGATGGAAAAGCAGAAGTGTGTATAGGAAAAAAAACATCCCAAAGAATGAGCTCGCCTGCAGGTGCAAAATGCAATGCACCAGATTCTATAATTGCTGTTTTATAGAAAGTTAATAGGGATAAACAATACGTAGCCAATGACCTCATCAAGCAGGGGTGAGATGTCAGTGTACCCTCTTGACATTCATTTTTATTAAAAATAAATTAAAACATAAAATAAGTGTTATTGTCAATCATCATTAAATTTTCAGTTTATAATTATAATAGAAATAATTTGGGTAATAGTTATACTAACTAATCTCAAAATATCAATTGTAATCTCCCAGCATTATCCAGAGGTATATGTGGCTTGTTCACTTACATGAATAAAACAGATAATACAAAATTGATTAATTCTAAGGCTCGTTTAGCCTCTAATAAGAGAGTGGCATCAGGCCTCCTTGCTTTAAATTCTGTTTTCCATCAGGTTTGTATATCTCCTCAGAAACAGGTTCCAACTCTGAAGTCTCTGTCTGACACAGTTTTGAGAGCAGAGAGTTCTGTTAATAGATACTTTCTTGAAAATGGGGTACTTTTTGGAAATGTTCAGCCCAGATGATGTTTTCAGTGTTAAGCACGAAGTGCTGGTAAAGAGGCAGTGAGGCATCATTATAACTCACTACTTAAACTGAATTGACCCATCAGAGTCCTGTTGCCAGTTCACAAGTTCATACTGGGCTGCTGCACCACCAGTGCTGTCAAACCACACACAATCTCCAAATTTAACTGTAAAATGTGATGTACTTAGTTTATATTAAATTATACTTTCTATCTACCCAGTTCAACACCTCTCCCTTGCCTTTACATGTCTACTATGGGTTGATGTTGTGTTCTTAAAAGATAGAACACAAATTGTGAAAGTAAATAATTGTCTTTCACAACAAAAAAATATTAATACAGGTGTCGCACAGAAAAATATGCATGTTTTGAACAATCTAAGGGTGAATAAAAGATGACAATATTTTCATGTTTGAGGGAACTGTTACTTTGCGTTTACTTCATCTGCAGCGTAACATTAGTTCTATCTAGTCAGAAAAATCCAGTTCGCTGACTGTCTGAAGCAATAATAAAACATGATAAATCTTAAAACTGAGGACCCATGATGTACTGGCCACCACTGTCAATGTAAATTTAGGCTGGTAAATCTGATTAGGATAGCAATGAAAACTAGATAGTAAAGTTCGAGTACAAACCTTATGTTGGCTTGACAAAGTCTGTCCTGAAGAGTTTGAAATAGTTTGAAAGGTTTTATTGTTAAACTTTTTCTAACATGATGGAAAAAATATTGTGACCCCAGCGTGTTAAAACCGGGCTTAGTATGTTGTTAGCATGGTTAGCATGTTACTAGCATGATTATAACGACACATGGGCGTGGCTTGGAATCTGCAATTGATAATACTCTAAGCTATGAGTGAAACGAACCAACCCCCGTGTCTCTATGATGTTCTGATGCAGAGATATAGGTGTAGCTAAATGGTTGCTAGGCTAACATGTTTGGTTGCTATGGGCGTGGCTTGGCATCCGCACTTGATAATACTCTAAGCTATGAGTGAAACAAACCAACACCCATGTCTCTATGATGTTCTGATGCAGAGATATAGGTGTAGCTAAATGGTTGCTATGCTAACCTGTTTGGTTGCTATGGGCGTGGCTTGGCATCTGCAATTGATAATACTCTAATCTATGAGTGAAACGAACCAAGTCCCGTGTCTCTACGATGTTCTGATGCAGATATATGGGTTTTCCTAAACGGTTGCTAGGCTAACCTGCTTGGTTGATATGGGCGTGGCTTGGTATATGCCATTGATGATGCTCTAAGCTATGAGTGAAACGAACCAACTCACGTGTCTCTACGATGTTCTTATGCAGAGATATAGGTTTTGCTAAATGGTTGCTAGGCTAACCTGTTTGGTTGCTATGGGCGTGGCTTGGTATATTCCAATTGATGATGCTCTAAGCTACGCGTGAAACGAACCAACTCCTTTGTCTCTACGCTGTTCTTATGAAGCGATATAGGTTTTTCTAAACAGTTGCTAGGCTAACCTGTTTGGTTGCTATGGGCGTGGCTCAGCATCTGCCAATTGATAATGCTCCAAGCCACAAGTAAAACAAACCAACCCCCGTGTCTCTACAATGTCCTGATGCAGAGACATAGGTATTGCAAAACGGTTGCTAGGCTAACCTGTTTGGTTGCTATGGGCGTGGCTTAGCATCTGCCAGTTGATGATACTCTAAGCTATGAGTGAAACGAACCATCCACCATGTCTCTATGATGTTCTGATACAGAGATATAGGTATTGCTAAATGGTAGCTAGGCTAACCTGTTTGGTTGCTATGGGCGTGGCTTATCAGAAGGCAATTGATGATGCTTCAAGTCCTAAGTGAAACAAACCAACCCCCATGTCTCTACGATGTTCTGATGCAGAGTTATAGGTCTTGTTAAATGGTTGCTAAATTAACACGTTTTGTTGCTATGGGCGTGGCTTCGTAGCTTAATGAAGTTTCAGGGATACTGATTGGTTGCCTGAGCCAAATGAGCCCACCCCCTTGTCTCTATGACATTGCTGCAAAGGAACGGTTGCTAGTTTCCTGTAAATGGTTGCTATGGGCGTGGCTTCAGAGCGTCATGATGATCTTTAAAGACTGATTGGTTGCCTGAGTAAAATGAGCCCACCCCCTTGTCTCTAAGTGGTTGTACTGCGAAGTTATTCCACATGGGACAGTTATGACGCCTTATATGGGCATGTTTCCTGTCCCATTATGAGTCAATGGGGAATTTTGGGGGGCTCTTACGCCCCAGGGGTACAACTTACACCCCATTGTGAGGTAATGAGCAGAGCCTGCCAGCTTCTTCAAACGTGGTAACTCGCAAGTTTCTACGACATCCTCACTTTGAGTTATGAGCCGTCAAAGTTTGTCGCAATGTTAAGTCTATGGGAAATTAGGTGGTTTTGAGAGTCCGGTTTTCGAAAACCAGAACCTGGATCAGTTAGTAAAGATATAGCAACTCAAGTCAGACCAGTTTGAAGGTTTGTGGAAAGTTTGGTGGATGTAGCTTGAAAGCTCTAGGAGGAGTAGCAGTCAGAAATTTGGGGGATCAGATGAATAATAATAAGCTTAGAACAAAGAACAGTTAATTAAACAGATATAAAAAAATGCATCTGTATCAGTAAGCGGGTTTCCACCACTCTGGTTTTATTCGCATTTTGAAGTTTCGCATCAGAAACGAGTGATGGAAACGCCAAATTTCGAATTAAAAACCCTTAATTCGCTAAAAGTTTTTACGCTCGAGGTGGTTTTTCATTTTTGCGAAAAAGGGTTAATGCGAATAATGGGAGATGGAAACACATTTGCTGAATAAATTCCTCCCAAAAGTCACGTAATTGCACTATGAGACGGCGTAACCTGACTAACCAGAGTACTGATCTTGTGACACAGCATCAGAAATATTGTTATGGTCATTCTTAAATGCCTGAGCAAAGTCGTCAAGTATTTCTGTAATTGCCTCTTAGAACTGTCACAACTGTGTTTCCCAAACAGCAGGCATCCACAAAAGCACCGCATTTATTGTGTTTTGTAATCGTCTGATTGCGCAAGTATTATTCTATACGAAAATCATTATATTCAGTGGCTTCTCTTACTTTTCTTACTGATATTTAGTGCCAGTTTATTAGGAAGTGACGGTTGACTATTTGGATGGAAACGTCTTGGTTACGGATGTAACCTCGGTTCCCTAATGGAGGGAACGAGACGTTGTGTCGAACCGACAGAATGGGGTTTGTCTTGAGAACCTATCATCTTCTGAGTATTTAGAAAAGGCCAATGAAAATTGGCGAATGAAATTTGCATGCCGGGCTCCTCCCTGGATGTCCGGGTATAAGAGGGAAGCCGGCGTGCTCATTCATTCACCTTTGGTCTGAGGAGCCTTAAGCATCCTCCCCCGACTGCTGGGGTGGGCGGCCAGTGTTGTGGCATGAGGGACACAACGTCTTGTTCCCTCCATCAGGGAACTGAGGTTACATCCGTAACCAAGACGTTCCCTTTCTGTCGGGCTCTCGACGTTGTGTCGAACCGACAGAATGGAGTTCCTATGTAAGACGCCACAGCACTGAGCCGCGTCACAATCTCAGCGGAGCGACGTTGACTGGCCTGGGCGAGTCAGACGAAGATGCTAACGCGAAATTATGACCTTCCAGTGGAGAGGAAGGGGGACCCAGAGCTTTCCACAAAAAGTTGGGAAGCCCCCTAACGCCGGCCGTCACGGGCGGAGGCCTAATTCTCTAAATGGCGAGAAGCCGCCCGGCACCGTACGGGCCACTGGGTAAGCATTATTCCACCCGGGGGAAAAACGCTGCAGAGGCCACTACCTACCGTAGGGAGGAATTAGTGGAGACACCACATGGTCTCACCATCAGGGGAGAACTCATGGGAAAAATGTGCGGACTGCAGGAGTTAACTGCAAGGTGGGAGTCCACCTGGGGAGGTCATGGGTTGCCAAGGTGGGAACCATTCATGAGGATATATCAGACGGAACAGCCCACGGAGGGGGGAGTACCACGTCTGGAGCACTAGGTCCGGTTAGAGCCATCTGGGAGATAACTCAACTGATCCCCGGCCTAAGGGGGCAGGGCTGCTCTGCCCAGCCTGACCCCTGGAAGGGTGCTTAGTGATGGATGGAATGCCTGTTCTTTACCCGAGGGGAAAGAAGTGAGGCGGGATCACCACTGCTCCCCCCGGAGAGGCGAGAAAGATCGGCCTCTCCTAGGGGCTTGAAGGGGGGCCTCTGGAGGCCCTCCAGGACCACTTCGAGGTCCCAAGAGGGTACGGGGCGCGGGCGAGGTGGATTCAACCGTCTCGCGCCCCTCAGGAACCTGGTGACCAGGTCGTGCTGTCCTAGAGACTTACCAGCAACTGGATCGTGATGTGCGGCTATAGCGGCAACATACACTTTCAGTGTGGAAGTGGAGAGGTTCTTCTCAAGTCTCTCCTGGAGAAAGGACAGTACGTACCTGATCGAGCATCTCTGTGGGTCTTCTCCGTGAGAAGAGCACCAGGACAAGAAGAGGCGCCACTTGAAGGCATACAGTCTCCTAGTGGCCGGGGCCCTAGCCTGCGTGAGGGTCCCTACCACCGCTGGGGGTAGGTCGCTCAGGATCTCCTCGTCCCATCCAGGGGCCAGACATGGAGGTCCCAGAGGTCTGGCCTGGGATGCCAAACTAGTAGCACTTGATGCTCCTCTTCCCTGACCTTGCACAGGGTCTGTGCAATGAGGCTCACTGGGGGGAAGGCGTACTTCCGCTTGTCCCGCGGCCAGCTGTGCACAAGGGCATCCGTACCGAGGGGACCGTCGGACAGGGAGTACCAAAGCAGACAATGGGTGGAGTCCGGGGAGGCAAACAGGTCCACCTGCGCCTGGCCGAACTGCTCCCATATGAGCTGAACCACGTGGGGGTGGAGTCGCCACTCTCCACGAGGTGACCACTGACGAGAGAGCCGGTCTGCTGTCTGATTCAGGTCGCCCGGGATGTGTATGGCTCGCAGGGAGCCGATCACCTGCTGACTCCACAGGAGGAGGCGTCGGGCGAGTCGTGTTAGCTGTGCTGTCTGACCGGACCAGCACGTGCCTGTCCTGCACGAGAGGTTGGAACCTCTTTAGTGCAAGTAGCACAGCCCACAACTCTAGGCAGTTGATATGCCAATGCAGGCGGGGGCCCGTCCACCGCCCGACACTGCGTGCCCGTTGCACACAGCACCCCAGCCCTGAACGGAGGCACCCGTCGTTACCACGACGTGCCTTGATACCTGCCCTAGGGGGACCCCACCCGTAGGAAGGCCATAGATGACCAGGGGGTCAGGGTGCGCCGGCAGAGAGGCGTGATGACTATACGCCTGCTGCCGGTGTGCCACGCTCTCCAGGGAACCCGACTCTGTAGCCAGTGTTGGAGCGGTCGCATGTGCATCAACCCGAGGGGGACCACCCCCGCCAAGGTTGCCATGTGCCCCAGGAGCCTCTGAAATTGTTTCAGGGAGACCGCTGGCTGCCTGAAGTGCTTCAGGCAGTGTAACACTGACCGGGCGTGCTCTGTAGTCAGTCGCGCTGTCATGGAGACAGAGTCGAGTTCCATACCGAGAAAGGAGATGCTCTGCGCGGGGGAGAGCTTGCTCTTTTCCCAGTTGACCTGTAGCCCCAACCGATCTAGGTGCCGGAGCACCAGATCCCTATGTGTACACAACAGATCTCGCGAGTGAGCCGAGTTGAGCTAGTCGTCGAGATAGTTTAGTACCCGCACACCTCCTTCCCTGAGGGGAACGTCCCTCGAACGCGAACCGTAGGAACGGCCGGTGTCGAGGGAGGATCGAGACATGAAAGTATGCGTCCTTCAGGTCGATTGCCATGAACCAGTCCTGACGCCTGACGGACGACAGGATGCGCTTCTGTGTGACCATACTGAAAGGCAGCTTGTTTAGGTGCCTGTTCAGAACACGCAGATCCAAGATAGGGCGCAACCCCCCGCCTTTCTTGGGGACAATGAAGTAAGGGCTGTAAAACCAGCTGGACATCTCGGCTGGTGGGACGGGCTCGATCGCTCCCTTCACCAGAAGGGAGGCGACCTCCGCCCGAAGTACGGGAGCGGACGTGTAGCGAACTGAATCGCGTAGCCGAGACGGATCGTCTTCCTCAGCCAGCCTGGCAGTCTGGGAAGCTGAAGCCAAGCTCCCAGAAAC
Source organism: Triplophysa rosa (assembly GCF_024868665.1). NCBI lineage: Eukaryota > Metazoa > Chordata > Actinopteri > Cypriniformes > Nemacheilidae > Triplophysa > Triplophysa rosa. Next base: position 11,759,203 of record NC_079901.1, on the reverse strand, counting down.
CGAGACAGGGGGACTAGAGGTTTGATCTGCTTCATCGCCCCCGCGGGGGGGGGGTGTTGATGGCTAGAAGTATGGATTCCTTGCTGGGGGAGGTCCCCCGGGGAGGAGATCGGCTCTGCTGTATTTCCTGCCTGGCGACTGTCCAGCTCAATGCACTGTCTGTCTGAGAGTGCTGAGGACTGGTGTTTATACTCGACATTGCGTTTCGCCCTGACGCAACATCGAGTTGCCGTCCACCGTCGACCAGAGGGTGGAAATGGCTGTGAAAACCCAGAGAGAGAGGAAACTCTTTTTGTGAGGAAGTGGGACGTAGCTGATCGTAGGACGGGGCAGGAACCGTCCCTATCCGACCCAGCGATGGAGTGGCTGGGTTTGGGCCCGATGGCAGCCTCGATCTCCCTGGGGTCTCTCCGTCAGGGCTGCTTCTGCTTCCGCAACGGCTGCTGACGGGGAGGCGGTTTCCTCTTCGACGTCCTTTTAAGGGAGGCAGCCTGAGAAGGGGGCACTGGAGCCGGAGCTGGAGTCGAAGAGGACCGGGGCTGCTGGGAAGCAGACGCCGCTCGGGATCTCGAAGACCTGACGGCGGCCGAGTCAAGGCGGGGCAGGATGTGCTTGATGGCCTCCATCTGCTTCTTCACCGTCGAGAACTGCTGAGAGAAGTCAAGTCTAGTCCAAACGACCCTGATGTGACATGATATGCGAGAAGAGTTCATGATGTATGCCAAGAGAGATTAGGCAGGGAACTGGCACTAAGATATTTAGATGAACTGAAAGCTATCCCGGAAGGTGGCAGAGCAAGTAGGAATACTGCATCAGCATGTCCAGCTTCATTCAAGTGACTTGCAAGCTGCTCAGGCAGGTCCACATACAACTGTTCACAGTCCTACCTCAAGTCCTGAGCTCAACCCGGCTGGGTCGATTTCAACCTACAGTTCTGAACCACCGAGCCCTGTGCACATTGACGGAAGCATGCTTAATACCCCACAGATTCAAAAGGTCGTTGTGGAGCATGTCAGCCATAGTGAGTCTGCTCATTCACCTGTGAGGCAGAGCAGGATCCGCACATTCTCCTGCAGGATCCCCAAGCCAAATGGGGAGGTTGATTATGAGACTTGGTGTACTCAAGTTTATCTTCTTCTTTCTGACCCTTCCTCATCAGATTCTCAGGTAATCTTGGAATGTCTGCTGCCCAGCAGCCGACATTGTCAAGGCCTTTGGTTGTCAATTCTTCACCTGGTTCTTACCTTAACCTAATTGAATACACCGTTGGTGTAGTAGAAGATGGAGAAGACCTCTTTGCAACCTTTCTTAACTTCCATCAGAAGAAAAACCATCAGCATACCTGCAAAGACTACACACTCTTCTTACCTGAGCAATATCTAGAGGGGGAGCAATCCACCACCGTTCTCTGAACTTTTTCTCTCTGTTAGAACAGAGGAAGACAAAAGAGCAGGAAAGTTAAACCGAATGAAAAAACACCTTGGTAGCACAAAAGAAGCTGCACATGTTCACTCCATGTATGGCATAACTGTCACTGTAGAGCCCCAATCTGAGCCCACAAAGATATGCCAACAGGATGAAATTCAGAGACTTAAAGGAGAGATGACACTGAAAAAACAAGTTGCGTATCTGTCAAATAAAGGTGAAATAAAGGAGTGTGAAGTGAAGTGTGCGGAAAAACTCCAGAGAGGACGCAGTTAACGGTGACTGTCTTGTGGCTAGCTCCAATGTGACATCTGACTCTACAGCCATGCCAAGACCCTGGTTTTGCTTTAAATGCGGAGAGGATGGACACATTGCAAACCGCTGCAGTAAGGAACCCAACCCTGAGCTTGTTTTCACAGTTAAGGGAAAGACGAGAGAAGTAAAGGGAAATTACAAGGAACATCTCAGTTTTCTTTAAACCTGTAGCAGCTCCTGCTGCAGGACACCCAGAAGCTGGCAGCCCTCATATTCGTCCCACAATGATGGTCTAGGATGCTGTCAATTATGCTAGAGAAGAGATAATGGATCTAAAGATGAGTTCTTAACACAAAGTCTTATTGGCCAACGTTGCATTGCTTCTGGCTTTATTGAAGGCATTGAGCGTGAGTCTCTTTTAGGCACAGGGTCTCAAGTCACCACTGTTTCAGAGACATTTTACCAATTGATGCTTTGCTTGAGGTTGAAGGTGCTGGTGGGCAGCATGTTCCATATCTTGGTTACGTTGTAGATATCTTTCTCTTGCACTGTCATAGGTGCTGAGGTGAAACTTTCTTCTCTTGTTCTTGTTGTTCCGGATAGTCCCTTCAACAGTCGAGTCCCCCTGCTGATTGGAACAAATGTTCTTGACCGCCTGTATCTTCAGGGTGTAAAGAAAGGGGTGGCCAAGTTCTTCCAAAATCCCAGTAACAGTGGTGACTGTGTTTTGCTTTTCTGGCATGTCGCTCGGAATTTCGAGAGTGAGAAGCAACCGATTAAAGTCAGAGCACTGGGGAGAGGCTATTACTCTTTATCCCAAGTGTGTGATCGGGGAGATGGCAGCTGCTCATGTTCTTCCTTTGACACCTGAGGTACTATCTTGTTCTTATCAGGTGCCCTCTGGGAAGCTGCTATTCAATCTTGATGATTCACCGATTCCTGAAGAATGGAAATGTGTATCTCACATAAGCTGAATTCCTTACCAGAGGTTTGTGCTGCTGATGAGTTGTCATATCGTCATACTACTGCAGTGAAGCACCATATCAGACTGCAGGATGAGACACCTTTTAAAGAACGGCCTTGACCCATACATCCAAGTGACAGAGTAACCAATGAAAAGCGAGTAGCGAGACCTGTCGTTTCCATAACAACATGTGAGAAAGGTGATTGGTCTTGCAGGACCCTTCTCTAAAAAATAAAAGGGTGGCCGAAGCGCTGCTTTGAACATATTTTTATATGAATTTAAGTTTATATTTCAACTTTAATAACTTTCGATTGCATTTCTGGCGAAGAAATTAGTACTGTAGTTTTAAAATGTGTGGTTGGTTTTTGCAAAGATGGTCTCTGTTTATAATTCAAATAGACTTCCGTTACTCTGCCTATATGAATCCCGTGTGCTGAGCTGCTTTCATGCACAAACACTGCCAGCTTTTCCTTTTACTAAAAAAGCGCACTTGTCAACTTTTTCTTGTCAAAAAAGATGTCAAGTGTGTTCATGGCCTAAGTCCGGATACTACCAAGTTTAAGTAGCCAAAGAAGATAAGCACAAAACGGATTTGTTTGTCCTCTTGGCTTCAACCATATGCTTCAAGGTGTAATAAACGCACCTTTCACCTCTAATGGAGAAGTGTGTAGGGGACTTGCATTTGAGTGAAGTACTCGTGTTTCTGGTTGACCTCATTGTCTTTTCCAGAACTCTTGAGGAACATGAGACCCGACTAATGAAAGTGTTGCATCGTCTGAAAGTAATATAATCAGTAGAGGACAGCGCTGGTTTCTTTTTGCTGACTTTATGTTGCATTTCACGTTATGCAGCAGCTTGTGTTAAGTTAACATAGGCATATAAAAACACTTGAGCTTCCTTCGTAATGTGTTTCGGGGTAACTCACCTGCAGTCGCGCTTCACGTTTGCGGCATTTTACCGGCGATCGTGAAGGAAAATAAGACGCCTTGTAAACCGCGTGGAGACACAGAATACTCGTGTGTGCTTCCCCTTCTCCCAGAGACTTCTCTCTACCGCTTATATGAGATGAGCACATGCGCGCAAACTGATGTCCGCCAGGTGGGACAAGAATATTTTCGTCTCGTTTTTATTAGTTGACGAAAATGTCAGTATATTTTTATTACAGTTTTCGTTATCATGCATTCATTTTTATTTAGTTATCATCTCGTTTTCGTCAGTGAAAACATGTCGTTAACGAATACTTTTCGTCGTAGTTTTCGTCAACGAAATTAACACTGCGGGGCAGGGATCGTCCTGGTGAGACTCAACAGCGGTGTTGTAGTTATCACTCCTCCACAAAGCCTCACTGCCGTGGGAAATGGCGTGGACGCCATAGCACGTCCTCAAAGAGCCTTGAGCTGGTCCTGTCCGGCCTTCCAGAGATCTTCGAGCCGGTCCTGTCCAGTTTGCCAGATGTCTTTGAGCCGGTCCCGTCCGGCCTTCCAGTGTCCTTCCAGCCGGTCCCGTCCAGCCTTCCAGTGTCCTTCCAGCCGGTCCTGTCTGGCCTTCCAGAGGTCTCCGAGCCGGTCCCATCCAGCCTTCCAGACCATCCGGCCTTCCAAAGGTCTCCGAGCCGGTCCCGTCCGGCATTCCAGAGGTCTTCGAGCCGGTCCCGTCCAGCCTTCCAGAGGTCTTTGAACCGGTCCCATCCAGCCTTCCAGAGTACTTCGAGCCGGTCCCGTCTGGCCTTCCAGTATCCTTCCAGCCGGTCCCGTCCAGTCTTCCAGTGTCCTTCAAGCCAGTCCCGTCCGGTCGTCCAGAGGTCTCCGAGCCAGTCCTGTCCGGCTTTACAGAGCTCCCAGAGCCCTCGCCTGTGTGCCTCCCAGAGCCCTTGCCTGTGTGCCTTCCAGAGTCCTTGCCTGTGTGCCTTCCAGAGCCCTCCTCTGTGTGCCTCCCAGAGCCGTCGCCTGTGTGCCTCCCAGAGCCCTTGCCTGTGTGCTTCCCAGAGCCTTCGCCTGTGTGCCTCCCAGAGCCCTCGCCTGTGTGCCTCCCAGAGCGCTCGCCTGTTTGCATCCCAGGGCCCTCGCCTGTGTGCCTCCCACGAGCCCTCGCCTGTGTGCTTCCCAGAGCCCTCGCCTGTGTGCTTCCCAGAGCCCTCGCCAGAGGCATCTCCTGAGTCCTCCTCAGGACCCTCCAGCTCAGTCCCAGCTGATTTGCCCAAGGTCACCGCTGTGACCACCTTGGCAGTGGTGGTGGCATGCGTCTGGGCGGTACGGACGACCGGGGGACCTTCCCTGGAATTTTTAGGGGGGATGCAGTACCGGTCTGTAGTGGCCATCCCAGTACTTCCGCTCCAGGCCACCAAACCGGGATAGCGCAAGCTTCTAGTGCCATGGTTGTGATGACGTTAGGCTGCATCCTTACCACAGGCACAGCATCCATCAGCCCCTGCTTCCCCGGCAACACCACCATGGCAGCCATCAGCCCCTGTTCCTCATCTCCTGACCTCGACATCACGGCCATGGCGCCGTTCCCTGCTCCTTGCCTCCAGACTTCGATGTCACAGCCAGGAAGGCCATTACCTGCTCCTCATATCCCAGCTCCGCTGACCTCTGCGGCCGCCCGAGCTACCGGCACCTCCCTGGACCCCTTGAACCCCGGTGCCGGTAGCACTGTCCTGGAGGCTCCCTGTCCCTTGTATCCCGCACGAGCCTCCAGGACGCCCCCCGCGGGGGAGTACTGTAATGGTCCTGTCTGCCCCCTTGTGTTCCCCTACCAGCTTTCCCCGTGTTTTCACTCCATGGACTCTTATTCACCGCACTTCTAACAGTCACGGACTACACTCCCCATAATCCTTCATCACCATCTTTGATTACACCCGCACCTGAGACTCATGATTGCACCCACACCTGATCTGCATTCCCTGGACCCTGTTACCCGTGGATGTTACCCATTGTTTGTGGATTTATGTACCCGTGGATGACACCCGTTGTTTTGAATTTGTTTACCTGTCTTCTGTTCACCTGTTCCTCCCTGCAATAAACCATCTCCTTCAGTTCACAGTGTGGCATTGTCCTTCCGTCAGCTCGTGGAGCCTTACAGAGTGGTTTCCTCAGGAGTGAGTTCGTTCAAGCGGAATTCTTCCTAACTGGGTTCACCTCTTCTTCATCTCATCGTCTATCAATTCTTCAGTCTTCAGTTCTTCATTCTTCATCTTTGATAAACTAAATGCCATTCCCAAGGGAGCGGTAGGATTGAGATATCTTTACACACATTACACAAAACTGTTCTTTTCCCCAAAGATTTTGGACTTTTCATTGTTTCATTTCAACAGGTACTGAATTTGTTATAACTTTCCAAGTGTAATCAGTGCTGGGAATTTTTGATTCATGATTTTTTTTCATGAAGTGCCAGGAAAAGGAAAAGATTTACCTCACACTACATTTTCCTGGTTAGTGTAACTTTTCTGTGTGTGGTGTTATCTTATTTTATCATCATTATTCCCCTTATTACTGATATTTTAAATCGTTCATCTAACAACTGTGTGGGTAGCATACAGTGGGGAAAAACCCAAGCTCCTTAGAAGAACTTTTTAGATTTTAGAATTTAGATTTAGAGTTTGATCATGCAGCCCTGACATGAATCTTAAAGCCGGGGTTACATATGGCATTGCTGTGAAGAATCTTTTAAACACCTTTATTTTTAAGAGCATATGTCTGGAATCTCATTTTTTTCACAAATGTGGGTTTTAGTGGGTTTTACATCTGAACTCTTCAAATATAACCTCTTCATTGTATTAATGTTATTTTTACCTTAGTCAGGGCTGACATGCATGCCAAATTGTGTTTGTCACAGATAAATGAAAGAAATAATTGCATCTAAAAAATAATATGTTGCATCATATGTTTTTCTTTGCCTTGGTTGTTTTTACCACTTTTAGCCCTTGGATGTTAATGACATTTATATGGTATAGCTTCCAGCTGTGATTTAATTAAATAATTTCCTATGTGGTCTTTCATGTTTGTGAAGGCACCTATTAAATTTGCTCCCCTGTGACTAAATGCCAATGGAGCCTTTGCATCATTCTGTTGTTCAGTTTGTAACTTGTCAATTCAGCTTGACCCTCACCCACTAATCAGAAAGGCCAAAAAGTAAATAATGAAAAAAAGAAGCAGGAAGTTACAACCCAGTCTCAAGGTAGTTTGTGGCATAGGCACGAAATTTGGAATCTATTGATTTGTTTTCATGGACATGAATTTCCCCTTTTTCTCGTGTCTCGTGACGACTTTCAATAGACCGTGTCTGTATGTACATTTATATATTTATAACCTGATATCAAAAGAAGTCGTACATATTTTTGGAGGCGGCAAACCCTAAAATCACAGCCGCAAAGGCTAATTTTGCTAAAAACAGTTTCACGAGGTGGCAAAGCAACAATTAATGGCTATCCTAACTCCGCCATTAAACTTAACGTCACAGGGGCAAAGTCAAATCATAACAAAGCATAAGAATGAGATTGTGGGAATTAGAAATTCACACGAATAGACCACCTTGTAAAATAGGTATATTAATTGCATATTAAAATACGTTAGATTGAAAGTCACACTGACTGACACAAAAATTTGAAGAACATCAAACATAACTGCTATATAATTGCAAATATATGCAATTATTTTGTATTTCTTACTCAGACTTAGATGTTGTTTATTTCCTATTACATGTGGCTTTGTATTTTGTTACATCATCCTGTAGGCCTGAACATATTGGTGCAAATAGGCAGAACCATAAACCAAAGCTTGAGGATTGGGATAATTGGGTTAAATTGTGATCCAAACAGCACAGAAGATGAGCATACTGAATGTGATAAAATTAGTTTTTTGAAATGATCAAGCATTCAAGCCAGAGCACAAGCATAAGAAAGCCAATAGGCCAACATAGCAGCCTATATGTCTATAAGAAAACTATAATGTTGGTGCAAATAGCCCTGTGGTTAGTGCGCCGACATACACTCACCTAAAGGATTATTAGGAACACCATACTAATACGGTGTTTGACCCCCTTTCGCCTTCAGAACTGCCTTAATTCTACGTGGCATTGATTCAACAAGGTGCTGAAAGCATTCTTTAGAAATGTTGGCCCATATTGATAGGATAGCATCTTGCAGTTGATGGAGATTTGTGGGATGCACATCCAGGGCACGAAGCTCCCGTTCCACCACATCCCAAAGATGTTCTATCGGGTTGAGATCTGGTGACTGTGGGGGCCATTCTAGTACAGTGAACTCATTGTCATGTTCAAGAAACCAATTTGAAATGATTCGAGCTTTGTGACATGGTGCATTATCCTGCTGGAAGTAGCCATTAGAGGATGGGTACATGGTGGTCATAAAGGGATGGACATGGTCAGAAACAATGCTCAGGTAGGCCGTGGCATTTAAACGATGCCCAATTGGCACTAAGGGGCCTAAAGTGTGCCAAGAAAACATCCCCCACACCATTACACCACCACCACCAGCCTGCACAGTGGTAACAAGGCATGATGGATCCATGTTCTCATTCTGTTTACGCCAAATTCTGACTCTACCATTTGAATGTCTCAACAGAAATCGAGACTCATCAGACCAGGCAACATTTTTCCAGTCTTCAACTGTCCAATTTTGGTGAGCTCGTGCAAATTGTAGCCTCTTTTTCCTATTTGTAGTGGAGATGAGTGGTACCCGGTGGGGTCTTCTGCTGTTGTAGCCCATCTGCCTCAAGGTTGTGCGTGTTGTGGCTTCACAAATGCTTTGCTGCATACCTCGGTTGTAACGAGTGGTTATTTCAGTCAAAGTTGCTCTTCTATCAGCTTGAATCAGTCGGCCCATTCTCCTCTGACCTCTAGCATCAACAAGGCATTTTCGCCCACAGGACTGCCGCATACTGGATGTTTTTCCCTTTTCACACCATTCTTTGTAAACCCTAGAAATGGTTGTGCGTGAAAATCCCAGTAACTGAGCAGATTGTGAAATACTCAGACCGGCCCGTCTGGCACCAACAACCATGCCACGCTCAAAATTGCTTAAATCACCTTTCTTTCCCATTCTGACATTCAGTTTGGAGTTCAGGAGATTGTCTTGACCAGGACCACACCCCTAAATGCATTGAAGCAACTGCCATGTGATTGGTTGATTAGATAATTGCATTAATGAGAAATTGAACAGGTGTTCCTAATAATCCTTTAGGTGAGTGTATATATTCAACACTGGTATTTTCATAGAAGAGCTGTTATTCATCTGTATGTTAGTCAATCCTCATTAAGACGATGAGCTTTCTTTAACTCAGACTCAGTTAGAACGTCAATCTTTTCATAAACAGCTATCTTTCAATTTTAATCTGTTTTTAGGTACGTTGATTGTGAGCTGATAATTCTGCGTTAATTCTTGTGATAAGGATTAAATACTTCGAAGGCAACTTAAGCAATTACATCAATTGTTGAGTTTTGTCCAGAAACAAAAGTATACAGGGATGTTGTCATGAACAAAAGTGACTTTATTTGACTCACAGTGGATATTAATCACCAATACTAATAATAATTATCTTATTGTAAATACTGTTGAAATCATAATATTTAATTACAAACCCGATTCCAAAAAAGTTGGGACACTGTACAAATTGTGAATAAAAAAGGAATGCAATAATTTACGAATCTCATAAACTTATATTTTATTCACAATAGAATATAGATAACATATCAAATGTTGAAAGTGAGACATTTTGAAATGTCATGCCAAATATTGGCTCATTTTGGATTTCATGAGAGCTACACATTCCAAAAAAGTTGGGACAGGTAGCAATAAGAGGCCGGAAAAGTTAAATGTACATATAAGGAACAGCTGGAGGACCAATTTGCAACTTATTAGGTCAATTGGCAACATGATTGGGTATAAAAAGAGCCTCTCAGAGTGGCAGTGTCTCTCAGAAGTCAAGATGGGCAGAGGATCACCAATTCCCCCAATGCTGCGGCGAAAAATAGTGGAGCAATATCAGAAAGGAGTTTCTCAGAGAAAAATTGCAAAGAGTTTGAAGTTATCATCATCTACAGTGCATAATATCATCCAAAGATTCAGAGAATCTGGAACAATCTCTGTGCGTAAGGGTCAAGGCCGGAAAACCATACTGGATGCCCGTGATCTTCGGGCCCTTAGACGGCACTGCATCACATACAGGAATGCTACTGTAATGGAAATCACAACATGGGCTCAGGAATACTTCCAGAAAACATTGTCGGTGAACACAATCCACCGTGCCATTCGCCGTTGCCGGCTAAAACTCTATAGGTCAAAAAAGAAGCCATATCTAAACATGATCCAGAAGCGCAGGCGTTTTCTCTGGGCCAAGGCTCATTTAAAATGGACTGTGGCAAAGTGGAAAACTGTTCTGTGGTCAGACGAATCAAAATTTGAAGTTCTTTTTGGAAAACTGGGACGCCATGTCATCCGGACTAAAGAGGACAAGGACAACCCAAGTTGTTATCAGCGCTCAGTTCAGAAGCCTGCATCTCTGATGGTATGGGGTTGCATGAGTGCGTGTGGCATGGGCAGCTTACACATCTGGAAAGGCACCATCAATGCTGAAAGGTATATCCAAGTTCTAGAACAACATATGCTCCCATCCAGACGTCGTCTCTTTCAGGGAAGACCTTGCATTTTCCAACATGACAATGCCAGACCACATACTGCATCAATTACAACATCATGGCTGCGTAGAAGAAGGATCCGGGTACTGAAATGGCCAGCCTGCAGTCCAGATCTTTCACCCATAGAAAACATTTGGCGCATCATAAAGAGGAAGATGCGACAAAGAAGACCTAAGACAGTTGAGCAACTAGAAGCCTGTATTAGACAAGAATGGGACAACATTCCTATTCCTAAACTTGAGCAACTTGTCTCCTCAGTCCCCAGACGTTTGCAGACTGTTATAAAAAAGAAGAGGGGATGCCACACAGTAGTAAACATGGCCTTGTCCCAACTTTTTTGAGATGTGTTGATGCCATGAAATTTAAAATCAACTTGTTTTTCCCTTAAAATGATACATTTTCTCAGTTTAAACATTTGATATGTCATCTATGTTGTATTCTGAATAAAATATTGAAATTTGAAACTTCCACATCATTGCATTCTGTTTTTATTCACAATTTGTACAGTGTCCCAACGTTTTTGGAATCGGGTTTGTAGTTTTTGCTCCAGTAAATACATAAATTAGAGTTACAGCTCTACATATTTATGTCCCTATTTATGTTTTGGTATACTGTACTCTAGACAGTACTCTAGGCCTTCTGGTCCCCTTGAAAATATGATTATAATATGATATAGGCAATTGACTATTTGTAGTTTAAAATGAGGCAAGGTTTTTCACATGGTTAACTATGGTTCACAGCTTTATCTGACACAACAGGTGCAGGACCTGTGCATCCCTCTAATATTTACCTCTTTGAAGGGCCACCTGTACACAAAGTCATGCTCTTGTTGTCTTTCCTGCTCTATGGCAGCTGCATTACTGCATCGCTGAAGAACTTTGTGTTTAAAAAAATCACCTGAGCTTTAATAATAGCAAAGCAAATATTTATCAAGCAGACTTTTATTTTTTTTCTCAGAAGAAATATCATAGGCCACAAGTCAATAAAGAATCATTAAAACTATTAATATAATAATCCAGACCTTCTTGACCCCTGTTTGCAGTTCTGTCTGCTTTGCCCACAAAACTGTCCTTGCCAAAGTGTGTGTTTGCCTGCTGTTCTGGTCTGAAGTGCCCACTAGTGATTCAACAACAACAACACAATTAGTTTGAAGCAAATTTATATGAGTGTTTTTTAAAAAGGAGGATGTAAATTTAACTGCTTCTAAATAATTTTTGTTGGGTTATAAGTTTGTGAAATAATTTTCATTTTTTTTGTATTTATTTGATTATTACTATTATAGTTTGTCAATACAGTAACATGAAATAGATATCTAACCTCTTTTGTGAATAAACAATATTTCAATGATTAACATTTAACTTTAAATAGAACAGTTTTTGTTTCAATTCATCATTTGGCTTTCAAAAGCTTTGAAATGGCAACCTTCAAACTTGCTTATGTTAAAAAGTTTCTGTATAAGAAACTTCAAAGAGGTTAGACAAGGCTTTGTTTGGGAAGATTTTCCCACTGGGTTCAACCTCTTGAACAGACACATATTCATTAAATATGTTTTGATTGAAAAGGATAATTCTCAAAGCACTTCTTCTCAGTTTCTGATCTCAGCTTTTCACTCATCTGCCTAGCATGTCATGCTGTTAATTAATTATGATGTAATGCTAATACAGCTGTTGTTTTCCAGAATGACACCTTATGTTCTTATTTAATCACCTCAGATGGAAACACTTACTTGTCAGCACATGTCTAAGAGATTGTTACACCTGCCCTGCACCCTTAGGGAAATGGCAAATTGGAAAGGTGGAGCCACATCACTCCTTTAAACCTACTCATGTCCAATTAAATCATGGCTATAGGCGATTAAATATGAAACGTGTTGCCTTGTCCAAGTTAAAAAACAATACATAGCTACCCTCAAGACTTAATTTATTTGTTGTCTACTTGTTTCTTCACTTTAGGGATTGGAGCAGTTCATGGTTCGTTTGTTTGACAGCTTGTGTCTCTTTAATTCATTTTTTATACCGTTTGGTATTCACTAATAACGTTATGCATATAAATTTATTTCTTTATTTTACAAGAACAACAGAAGGTTCTTGAAACGAATACGTAATTTAGATAAACTGTTTTAGGGAAATTAATCTATTCTGTAACTTATTGTTAGTCATAATAATAGGTGTAATGAGAAGGTCAAATACATAGGAGTCATAGACTCTGTATGTAAGACCAAAATATGCTTTAAAACATGCAAGCATGGCCTAAATTTTATTTTATTTTGAAAGGTCGCTCAGATTACATTTTTAATGCAGCACATCATGCTTTAAAAGATATGCCAATAACAAACCATATCATTAAAGTATAATTAATAAGATTATAATTTGTTTATATAACTATCAAGATGAAAAGATCGTCTTAACAGCAAGTGTATTATTTAAGTTGCAGGTGAATTTTAATAAGTATATCTAATACTAATTATTACTATTAACAACATTACATAAGTGAAATGTAAATGAATCAATGCAGTCTAATGTGCTTGCTTATAAATAACTACATAATTGTTATTTTCTTTAAAAAAGAACTAAATATGTTAAAAATATATATGATTTGCTTACATAAATCATAACAGGCCTTTATGTAGCAAATGAGCACAAAAGAGAAATTGCAGGGCAATGAATAAGACCAAACAGTAGCCAATCCATGGCCATGCCTAATGAGATTATAACATGGGATATACAAGGATTCATTGTAAAGGAAAAATAAATTACTTTAAAAAGTTTACATGTTCACAGTAGAATATTGTTTCATCATAATATGGATATGTTAGAGTTTTAAAATGTTGGACAAGTCAAGTTTACACAAATCAAAACGTTAATAGTTCATTTTAAACTGATTAATGACCTGCAATGTCCATCTAATGGACAAACAGGTAACAGCACTATAATAGGCAAATAAAATAGGCTATGCTTGTTTATATTGCTAGCTCCAACCAACAGACAATGCGTCCCTTAATTTTGTCTTACTTAATTTTTGTCACGAAACAATCAAATAGGCCTACGGAAAGACTCAAAAAATACTTACAGTACATATTAAAACAACCTCCCTGGCTGGGGGTATGGAGTGATTTTGCAGACTAAATTAAAAAGGAATTGCAAACTGCATTTGCAAATGCGTTTTCTATTTGTTTGTGTCAAAATTGTGACATAACTCAAACTCAAATGCAAACCGTTTGCATTTACGCGAACGTACAATGTCTGCCAAATTTCAAAAGGAAAAGCAAAGTCTATTTGCAAATGAATTACCTCTGTTTTACGAGTTACATCCCTGCCATATTTAAACAACCTTGCAAAGGAAGAGAACTCTAAAAACCTATTGTATTCGATTTGACAATATTTTAATTTTAAATTATTATTTATGAATGTATAATTATTTATGAAATTTGGGGAACTAGCGGTGCTGTTCAACAGCGGCCTCAACGACCCTCTTTCGCGGGCGGAGATGAGGATGCTGAGACCACTGGGCTTCGATGGCACGGTAAGGTACGCCATGAACCGGCCGGAGCCCAGGGTCTCAGTCAATTCCAACTCCCCATCTCCGTTGGCCACGATCCTAGAGGGTCGTACCCTACAGATCGGGGTTGTGGGGGGGGCGACTCAGCCGGCGTCCCAGCCGGTCTCTCAGCCGTCACCCAGCCCTGCCTCCAGTCCGGCACCCTGTCCGGTCCTGCCGGCACTCCAGCCGACAGCCAAGCCTGCCCCTGTCAAGTCCCCCCGGACTCCGTGCTCCCAAACGCCCCCCCGAACCAAATCTCCCTCACCTAGCCCCAGCCCCTTTGGACTTCCCCCTATGGACTCTTTTGTTCCCCCACCCCCCCTCCCATGTTTGTTATTTTTATTGTCTCACCCCAACCCAATTATTGTTATTTCTTGTTTGCCCTTATTGATTTTGACCATGATTTGTTGGATGTTATCTGTTACCCAGTCGATCTTGTCTCGTTAGACTGCCCCTTGGTGAACGGCTGGGGCCGTTCATTAAGGGGGGGGGGGTTCTGTCATGATTCTGCCTCATCATGTCATGTCTTTCTTGGTCTTGTGGCAGAATCATGGCAGAGCCTCTTGTTCTGTGTGGAGAGAAACATATTATTGTCGGCCACGACATAATGTGTGTTCTCTCCGGTCTCGTCTTTGGCCCCACCCCTCTCGTTTCCTCGTTTACCTTCCCGCCTGTGTCTCATTACCCACACCTGCCCATTGTTATCTTCTTTGTTAGTTCCCTTATTTAATGCCCTTGTGTCTGCTGTCCTGTGCTCGTTCGTTTTGTACCACTTGTTCTTCATCCATGTCATTTGATGACGTTTTGTCTTGTTATTGTCTGTGAGATCATCCAAATCAAGTCTAGTCAGTATAAGTTTTTGTCAAGTGTTGTTTTTGTCCAGTTTTAGTTAGTTACGTTCTTGTGCTGTCTATAATTATTCTCCCTTTGTCATTGTCATTTTACCCCTTCGTGGGTCTTTGTTTTGTTTTTTTGTAAAATAAACCAGTCTTTTGTTAACCCCTTACCTGCCTGCATCTGGGTTCTCTTCCTGTACACCATTTGTGACACCAAATCACGCACTTATGCACTATTCTACGCCATTTTGTAGTATAAATAGTGTGAGTAGTGCATTCACATTAAAATTTCTCAAAAAAGAAGTGCACTTTAAATGCAGTACCCGGATGATGCACTCATTCAACTGAAAATGTGAAGTGTGGAACTCTGGACTCTTCACGCACTTTAAGTCCCCGTGAACCGGATGTTGCGATCGTTTTTTCTTCCGTATTCTGACACATTTCCGAGTGAAAAGGAATTTCAAAGGAGAAAATTAGTGGGCGTGGCTTTCGTTTTTCACTGCGAATTGATTGGATGTGTATGAACAGCTGTTGCTTTGATTTTGAAATGAAACTGGCAGCAGACTGACAGTTGAAGGGGAGGAGTTAACGGATGCTCTGGCCAATCTGTCTAGTTTACGTCATTTGAGATGGATAGTCATTTCAGTGCGGAAGTGCATTTTCAGATTTTAACAGAAGATTGTAATATTATTACAATAATATTGTGTTGTGAGTCTGACGTCATCACGCAACTGTGTTTTTTGGCAAGTTTAACAATCATAGGTAGTTTAGATGGTTAGAGTTAGGTTAGGGTTAGGGTGTGGGTTAGGGTAAAGATTTCGTAAGACTTGAAACACCAAGAATTTACTCAAAACTAACAAGCCACGCCCACGGATCTGACTCGAAACAACAAGGATTTAGTGAGAGCCAAGATAATGGGGGTACATGAATTTCAAAAAGAAAATGACCCACATTGAACAGCTATTTACTATAAACACTGCAATTTTTCATGAAAAAATAAGAAATTTTTAATTTCACTGGGACGTTAACGGTCGAAGTTTCGCTTTCGTAGCAGAAGGGAGGCGGAGCTTTCAGATGCTTCTCGGGCAAAGTTCTCCTGCAGAGTGATTACGCTTCAATTTAATGCTGACTGAAGTCATGCTGAGCAACACAGATTCAAATTCCATTAAATGTACAAATTGATTTTATTGACATTGTGTTCTGAGATTGACAATATTGCCTTCGTCTGGGAAACCACACACTTCCGGTTAGTATAAAATCGTTTAGTATTCCATTTGGGACGATACTACACTTCTTAAATTCAAACACTAGGGCCCGGTTTCACAGACACGGCTTATTTTAAGCCAGGACTATGCCTTAGTTAGATTAAGATATTTATGTCGCTTTTATAAAAATGCCTTAGAAGAAGACATTACTGGTGTGCATCTTGAGACAAAACAACGGCACTGATATATTTGAAGATATTTCAGGGCAAGTTATATTCAGTTAAAACAGGTCACACATTCATTTTAGTCTGGAACTAGCCTTAAGCCTTGTCTGTGAAACCGGGCCTAGATGTTTGAGTGCATAGTGCATAGTTTAAGTGCATGTATGTCATTTGGGACACAACTTATGTAACCGTTCAGAGAGTAAACGCAAATACGATGCAATGACGTCATGCATATGCTAATTAGCGCTGCTGCAGTTCAAACTTTGTCCCGTATTTCAAAGCGACAAAGTTAGCAACCTTATTTACATGTGATACAGAGCATATTCATTTTTTAACGTTCAAATGCTACATTTTGTTAAAGTTAAAACAGGCTTATCTTGCATTAGGAGTAGATGCGTGTCCGGTGCCCTACTGCATGCATGAGCAGAGCACAACCTTCGCGTCGTGTGAGCACTGAGCAGCACGCATGCAGCTGAAACTTGACTGCCTGTGTACCATCCATGATCGTTTTCCCCTCAAATGATGCATACAATATAAGCATGTAACATGATGTACACTGTTAATGATTTCCCTGTATTTTTACAGTAAGTTACTGGCAGCACGGTTGCCAGCAAGTTACTGTATTTCAATTTACAGTACCTGTATTGTAATAGATTATACGGTACACAAAATATTACTGTATAGCTACAAAACGGTAATGTACTGTATTTTAAATGTATTTTGGTCTATTTGTACTGCATTTTTATAATACTGTAATGCCTATATTGACACATTACTTCTAATTATTACTTATAATATATAATATTATCTGTAATTATTGCAATAAGTAGTTAAGTATTTAAATCTATAGTTATTAATATTGTAAAACTACTAAACTTCAGAATTACATTATGAATCAAAAGGCAATCCAAGCAATGTTTGTATCAAAAATATTTTTAATAAATCATTTCATCGTAAACATCATAAACCTGGGATGGTTTGCCTGGGAACAATGACTTGCCTGGGAACATTACAGATGACCCAATCCAGCTAAACAAGCAATGGTCAGACTGTAACACAAAAAGACACGTATAACAAAATATGTAAGCCATAGAAATAAGTACAAATTGTGCAGGAAATGGTGAAATAAAATTCAGTAACACTTTACTATAAGGTTTTATTTAACATTTCTTAATGCTTTAGCTACTATGAACTAACAAAGAACAATATTTTTTAGCTTTAATAATATTAGTTGATATTAGTTAATACATATTCATTGTGCATAAACTAATGTGAACAGAGACAAATTGGTTTAAAAGTGTATTTGCAAATGTTGTAATGTATTAAGATGAATGCTGTTAACAAATGGAACCTTATTGTAAGTGTTACTGAAAATATATATACATATATCCAAACTGTATTTTTTTTACATTTAAAAGGAGATGCAATTAATATATTTAAACACAAACAGGCATTTATCCAATAACAAATACAGTCATTTTACCTTGCTTACCTTTGTAATCACACTTCAAACAATTCTTCAACCAATTAGAGAGAAAATAAACTTACCAAAACCCTAATTTGGTTAAAATAATCCTATATCCATTGATTAAGATGTGAAAAGCAGGTTTAAGCAGCAGATATACACCTAACTCTATAGGTTTCATTTCTGAGGGAGATTGCAACTTTCATTGGCAAACTTTTCTGTCTCAGTCCACATTTAAAACAATACCGTGACAAACTATTGTGCAAAATACTACAACTAGTGCATGAAACGCACAAAATAAACCAAACTTTCCGAACTACCAGAAATCTACCGTCCTCCTTCAGCTGCAGCCAGGAGTTGTGTTCTGTGTGACTTGACGATGGGTGGGGCACTTTCACGGTTTACAGCAATCCTGTATTATTGCCATGCATATTACAGCAAGGTTACAGCAAGATCAAAATTTACTGTAATATTTTCCCACTAAAAACATTAGCATATGGGATTGGATAAGCGTTTCGATTTGATTATCCTTAAATATTTTGTAGACATTGGCGTTTGAAAAGGTGAGTGCTTATACATTAATATAAAAAGTACGCTAAAATACTGCTAGATATATTGATACAGCCCAGGCCGGTATCGATGCATGTTTTTCTTTTTGCTGCTATCTTTAGCCTACTTTTAGCTTTAGCATTTACAGAATGGCAAATTAGAAATTATCAACAAAGTTACCAAAATAACATGATATTACATGAACATGAAAAAATATTAACTTTACCACTCATATTTCTATGGGATTCCTTTTGTGCCAATAAGAATGAACGCAAACTTTTAAAAAACGAACAAAAATATACAATGAGAAAGAAAAAAAACACTTTGATAATGAAAACAATAAACTCAGTTGCAAGAATGTGACATGATTTCTTAACAATTTTCTAAGTTTCGTTTTTGCAAATAATAGTTTTGAATTCGCTGCTAGATTTTTCATTTGCGCTTTCCGAGTTTTCGTTTACGCTTCTCAATTTTTCGTTCGCCTTTCTGGCACAAAGCTCACATGAAGGCAGGAATTATGGCCGCTTTAAGCTGATTGGCTAGTGAGTTTTTGATTGACAGCTCCCTGACAAGGAAGTCGATACTGAAGACAGTACAGTGCAACGAATCTTAGAGAACGATCTGCATGCTGTTATATTTATTGTTTGTACTTAAAACTACTTTCTTATTTAGTTAGTATATTAGTAATTGGTATTTGAAGTTGGTAAGTCACGCGCGGTGTGGATCCAAGCGTCCTCCTCATCCTCAGGTAAATGAATGTAATTCAGATAATAAAGAAAATCGCTAAAAGTTGTATTCCTGTACAGTAGTAATTCTGCCTTTACTTAGCTCGTTCATTGTGTGCTTTATACTTTCTGTCAGGTATTATTTTATGGACTGTAAGATAATTTTCTTAAAAAGGAACGAACAACTTGCATTATAACACCCAATAAAGACACGTTAAAGATTATTGGGTTGTGAGAAATTAACGTGCTAAATGAAAACATTGCTGCATAGTTACTGTACAGAGATTAAAACTTTTAGCGATTTTATTATCTCGGTTACATAAATGTACCTGAGGGTGACTTGTGTCCAGCTGAGGAGGAGGATGACGATGTCACTCTTGCATACAGTCTCCTTTTAAAGAATTAAGTCCACTTATAAGTCAAGTAATGTATCTTTCTTTTTAAACTTATGGTGAATGTACAGTATTATACCCCTTTCATTACATTCACAGAAAGTACACCTCATAAAACACTACCAATACATTCAAATGACATTTATGTTTTTTAAACGCTACAACAAAACAAATTCATAAGGTGACATAATTAGAGGCCTTATCAATGTTTTATTCATTTAGTCCTCTTGCAAACATCAATTTCATTATGTATTTACACACCTACATAAAACAGGTTAGAGAAAAGCAGAAGAGAGACTTCTTAAACTATAAACAAACATTTAAAGATAGAAACAATACATAAAATGCCACCACGATTATAATGTATAAATTAGAAATATGAACTGGAAGCATAACACTTTATTGTATATCTCCTCAAAACTCACTAGGCATCTCGTTTTCCTGATATCATTGTAATTATAAATTATAGACTGCTGTCTTGACGGCCTCTAAACACACGTAAAGTTGCATGTGAATATGGCTAACGTTATCTATCCTGTCTTTAGTCGACGTTGGCTTGTTGTTACGGCGTGATAGAGCCTGGAAGCGTGTCCCACTTTTAAGTGCGTGAAAGTTGGCAACCCTGCTATACTAACAAAATAAGAAAGTAATTTAAGTACAAACACTAAAACAATACTATACAGAAAACCGCAAGCAGATTGCTCTCTAATCCGCTGCACTATCTTCAGTTTCGACTTCCTGGTCAGGGAGCTGTCAATCCAAATCTCACTAACCAATGAGAGTAAAGTGGCCATAAATCCCGCCCACACGTGAGTTTGTGCCAGAAAGGCGAACGAAAAATTGAGAAGCGTAAACGAAAACTCGGAAAGCGCAAATGAAAAATCTAGCAGCGAATTCAAAACTATTATTTGCAAAAACGAAACTTAGAAAATTGTTAAGAAATCATGTCACATTCTTGCAACTGAGTTTATTGTTTTCATTATCAAAGTGTTTTTTTTCTTTCTCATTGTATATTTTTGTTCGGTTTTTAAAAGTTTGCGTTCATTCTTATTGGCACAAAAGGAATCCCATATATTTCGAGTTGTTGTTGTTGAACCTGCCTGCATTTTACTGAGAAATCCCTGGTGCAATGGTTAACCGGAACGGCAGAAGTTAACTGACGTCATTGTGAAAATGGCCTATTCTATTCAATGTTCAAAGCTATCAAACATTAGATTTCACTGATAGTGATACCTGGTGAGGAATTCTAAAAAGTATCTAATGTCACAAAAATGATTAGCCATTAACTATGTTGAATATTTCTGAAGTGAGTGGTTATATTGATCTCATAACAATCTCATAACAATTTCTGAGACCTGTTCATCACACAATCACAAGTATGATGTTCTGCCACTAGAGTGCACTAGTGTTTCAGTTAAACTCCTCAATAATCAACATATGAGACTTGCCCCAGATGTATAGGCCTCTAAAACAAATACATGAATTAAAACATATAAAAAGAAACAATATTTTGTAAACATGTAGTAAGCTTCAGATGAGCCTCGCCCTAGCCCATCTGAGGGTGGGGGAGCTGAGATGTTTGCCTTAAGGTGTAATGTACAGAACAGAAGTGTGCATGTTCTGTTTACAAGCTTTCAACTATTTGTGACCCTGGATCACAAAACCAGTTTTAAGTAGCACGGGAACATTTTTAGTAAAAGACAAAAATACATTGTGTGGGTCAAAATTATCGATTTTTCTTTTATGTCAATAATCATTAGGATATTAAGCAAAGATCATGTTCCATGAAGATATTTTGTAAATTTCCTATCTTAAATATATAAAAACTTTATTTTTGTGAGTGGATGGCCTGCCACAGTGCCCCTGATTAACAACTTCAAAGGCGATTTTCTCAATATTTAGATTTTTTTTGCACTCTCAGATTCCTGAATTTTAAACGGTTGCATCTGAGCCAGATATTGTCCTATTCTAACAACCCATACATCAATAGAAGGCTTATTTATTCAGCTTTCGGATTATATAAAAATCTCAATTTGGAAAAATTGACTGGTTTTGTTGTCCAGGTGCACATTTGTGTTTATCTAAAACACTAAGCATGTGTTGAGCAAATGTGCATCGCTTGGGGAAGATAAAAATTTACATTTCAAATAAACAAGAAAATGTATCGATGTATAGCACATAGATGTAGAGCACATAGATTCAACTTTGAGGGAAATATTGTACATTTGCCCTCAGGGAGTTTAGTTAAAATGTTATTTTATTTAATTATTTCCATTCTCTAAGGAATGACATTACTTTTCGCATTCAGAACAACAGAGCCACAACACCACAAACTGTCACCCAGCACATTTCACAGTAAGTTCATGCTGATCTTGATTTGGTAGTGTGTGACATAGTCAGAGAGGATTGTGACACTTCACTTCTTAAGATATTAGTAGTTTGCCTTAAAATGTCACATTTATACTGGTCATATAATAACTCACCAGATAAACTTTAAATCTGAGTGTCTTGAATGTAATAACCTCACATCAAAAAGTGTTCAGCAGTCTTTCCATCAAAAATTGTTTGCCTCTGTGATGTTTCACTTGATGTTCTGTCAACCAAAGCACCTGTACATTCATCGTTCTGTCCTTATTTTCTGCCAGCTGATCAATACACAACATCAGAGTGATGCTTTCTGTGATCCTGCCTCTGGCATGTTCAAGCACACACAAGAGTCTGTGCACAGCATCTATTTCCCCACACCTCTAATGTGCTGGAAAATGACTGTAAATAGCCTGAGGGCTCTGGAGCTCAGTTCTGCTCCACTAATGGCTGGTAATAACTCATCTTTACCTCAATCATACTAATCCTCGCATCCACTTTTGCATCAGTTTTTTTAAATGGTCAGTTACAGATCATCACTAGACAGGATTCTTAATAGCTTGTTTGCAGCCAGATGGTTTGCAGTGTCCACAACAGGGCTGTAAATGCGGACCATATGTGATCGAAGTGTAATTGCAGTGAACTCTGCAGTTCATTACATGAACTCTGCTATTTAAATTTTGACTACACAAAGATATTAAAGGAAATGAAAATTCTGCACTCACATCCATGTTATTTCTAACAAACACTTTATGCAGTTTTTTCCATCGATCAACTGCTCATAATTATTTAAATAATTGTATCTGATGAGCTAAGCTCTATGGAA
Source organism: Triplophysa rosa (assembly GCF_024868665.1). Taxonomy (NCBI): domain Eukaryota; kingdom Metazoa; phylum Chordata; class Actinopteri; order Cypriniformes; family Nemacheilidae; genus Triplophysa; species Triplophysa rosa. The sequence continues at coordinate 11,736,780 of NC_079901.1, read as the reverse complement.
CAATGCTGTGAATATTTTCATGTTGTTTAACCCACTTGTGGTAAATGTCTGCATGCACATATACACACATACTGTATACAAATAAAGATTAAAAACAAAAGATTAAAAGGTCATCTTTTAGTGAGTAGAGGCAGCAGAGAAACAGCAGTCAGGTTTTTCTTTTTGTACAGCTGTGTTGAGTTTCTATGTTTTATAGGGACTTCCCATAGATGTTTAAGTGCCCAAATACTGTACAAACTGAGATTGAAATAGTAAATTAAGTTGGTTTGTTAAAATGTCACAAAATAAATGTGATTTTTTTTTCTGTGGACACACATTTGCTCTAACATTACTCTTTTATTCTGTCATTCTCATTCTATTCTGTACATTGCGTTGCTGCCTATACTCTAAAAACAGTTGTTTTAAAAACAACATATTTTGTGTTCAGTTAAGGACAACACACAGGACTGAACACACATCAGTGTTATATCTGGGATGACACATTTTGTTACTTTTAACACAACTTGTATTATCCTTTTAATTTATTTTTTCATTAAAATAACATGTAATGTGTTAAATAACATAACACAAGCACTGTGTTAAAATTAACACATCCTTTTTAAGAGTGTAGGGGGAGTCAGAAAGCTCCATACTGCATCAAAACTGAATTCTTCTTCAGAACAGAATTTTCAGTCTTGGAGCATCTGTAGCTGTTTTTGAGCAGTTTTGTTTAAAATTTGTGTTTTTGCTATCTAATTTAACTTAATGATTACACTTTTGTACATTTTTTGTACATTGAAACATTTTTATTTGTATTGAGTGACAAAATGCAGAGAATTTAGGAGGTAAGTGTAAAAAGTAAATAAATATAGCGCACATGTGGTGCTAGCAAACTCTATAGGAAAGTTTTATGTATAGCAAATATATCAAGGAGGGTATTCCATGTTCATGTTCAGTAATATATACTGTGTATATATACTGTATTTTATGTAGTAAGAGACTGTTTAAAAATCTTTTTTGTATATTTATTTTATTTTGTTTACTGAAGAACAGTAAATATAAATTACCATTTTACAAAGAACATCTCTATAACATTTATCTATAACTATAACATCTGAAATTGATTCTCAATAACTGAACAGTACTTCTGCATAGATAGGTATTGCCCGTATAAAAACGCTGTCTTTAAACAAAATTCTTTCATTATTTAACCCTATTTGGCCATCATGTTCTTTTTGGTATTTTTCTCAGGTCTAAGCAAAATGATGTAACACTTTGGGGTGAAGATACACAACAGCAGGCCGTAACTGGAGGCCAAAATGGCGAAAATCTCCACAGCCACTGTGTACTTGCCGGGTGAGCTGACATATGCTGGAACAAACGCGATCCACACAGCGCAGAAGATCAACATGCTAAAAGTAATAAATTTAGCCTCATTGAAATTGTCTGGAAGTTTCCGAGCAAGAAAGGCCAGCAGGAAGCAGACCACTGCAAGCAGGCCGATGTAGCCCAGCACCAGTACAAATCCCACTACTGATCCTACTGTGCACTGCAGGATCACCCGAGCACCAAACTCTCCTCCTGCACTCTCTGTGGGCAAAGGAGGAGCCAACAGCAGCCACAGCAAACATATGACAACCTGAACTAGTGTGCAAAAGAAGATGCCTGCCCTCTGCTGGATAGGCCCGAAGTACTGCATCAGGTTAGATCCAGGCAGAGTGGCCCGAAAAGCCACCAGCACCACCACAGTCTTACTGAGGACACAGGCAATGCAGATCACAAAGCTCACTCCAAACAGGGTGTGACGTAGCATGCAGTTCCATGGCACAGGACGACCGATAAAAACAAGTGCACAGAGGAAACAGAGTGTGAGTGATGCCAACAGAAGGAAGCTCAGCTCAGAGTTGTTGGCCCGGACGAGGGGTGTGTCACGATGATGGAAAAAGGCAGCCAGAACAGTTGTGGTCAGTGTTGCCCCAGTCACAGATAGTACGGTCAGGACAACTCCCATTGTATCTTGTAAGGACAGAAACTCCACGACCTTTGGGATGCACTTTGTCCTCTCAGGGTTTGACCAGAAGCGTTCTGGACACCTAATGCATTCTGTTGAGTCTAAAGTATATTATAGAAAACATGGAGATATGGCATACTGTATGAGTATATTTTAATTGAATTTAATTTAATTTAATATTTTAATTGAATAATAGGCTAATCTTGTTGTCAATATGAATTTGAATGTTTGTTTTACTGGTTTTAATACCTGTGACATTACTTATTTCCCCTGCAGCACAAGGGAGGCAGTCGAAACAGCAGACAGGTTTTCCTTTTTGTACAGCTTTCCTAGTGCCCGGGAGACAGCTCACACTGCACACAGATGCAGGCACCTGAATACAGAAGAAGAAAACTCCATCAACCTCACAGCAACCTTCTGACAATACAATATCAGTACGCAAGCATCACTGGATCCTACCTGGTCATCCCAGCCTCCTCCCCAAACCACCCGCTCAAGGTTTATGTTCAGCTCCTGACCTGCTCCTTTTGCCACATCAAATTGTCCAACATGGACAAAATTCACTGTTCCGCTTTCATCTACATGCCAGTTCATAATATCATAAGAGGCAGATGGCTCTCTGTTATCTTCAAAATAGACCCGCTCACCCACAGGTGTTGTGAAGTTTACAGCATTTAAGTACTGAAGAAGCTGTGAAAAGACAAACATAAAGACAAACATATTCAATATTTTGGCAAAAAAATAAATACAATTAAAGAAATAAATAACTATCCCCCTCTCCACTATACCTCTCTGGGTTTTATTCGGGTCACATCAGGACATTCTCCATGTTCAAATGGCCCTTTACCAGGCTGACAGGCCATCATGTTGTGAATGGCATTGGCAATAGCATACACAGCTTTATACACATTGTAAGTGACTCTCAGCTGTGAAACATCTGTGTAGATCCGACCATGTTTCTCCACATTCTCTAACCCAGTACATCTTGGTTTGTCAGATGAAGGCTTCCAGTCCTGTGCCATCGAGCACCCAAAGATTTCTTCCCAAACATCTTTTACAAAAGGCTCATTTGGCTGCTTCAAAGGACTCAGCTGGGCAAGAAAAGCATCCAGACCCTGAATAGCAGCCAGGCGCAAAGCAAAGCCAATGGTGCCTCTCAAGAGAGGAATGGTCGCCAAGTCAAAGAACTGCGTAGAAGTGCTCCAGGCCTCTGTGGCTATCCACTGCCTGTTGGTCACATTCTGCACCTTCACTTCTTTGAACAGAATCTCTATATCAGGGCCGATGGCAAAAGTTACCACCACACGAGCTGTGGAAATCTGGATCCTCTCCACAATCTGCCTGATTCTGCTCTGTGAGTGTGATTTAGGAATGAACTCCAAATAGTCCACACAGATTCCTGTACCCTCCAGCTCTTTCAAGAGCAGCTGCACACCACTTTTACCATAATCATCATCTCCTGCAACCACACCGACCCAGGTCCAGTGCAGCAGATGCAGCAGACGGGCCATGGCCTTGGCCTGGAAGGCATCGCTGGGAACAGTGCGCAGGAAAGTGTGAAATCTGCGACTGTCACTGAGACAAGCACAGGACGCAAAGTAACTCACCTAGACAGAATAAAACAAAGATAAGATCAGGGAAAACATTGTGTAAAAAGTGTAGTATTACATATTTGGACACACTTTTTTTTATTTAAACATTTTAGTTAAAATTGCTGTGCAGCTCAACTGGGACAGCATGGTGTTAGCAAAGATAAAATGATGGGTTTGATTGACAGGAAACAAAAAAAAATCAAACAACAAATCAAATTAATTAAAAAGGAAAAACAAAAAGTTGTGCAATAAAGAGATTTGTTCATTTCGTTTTACCATGGGAATATCAAACACTCCCAGTGTGTCCGCCACCACCATTGAGGCAGAAGAACGGGCATCTCCGATAATGACAGGCACCATCGGGGCTCCGCTGCACTCTTCTCCAGACACTTTCTCCTCCTGTCCTGTTACCAAAGCTAAAGCAGCACTCAGGGTTGTGCCTTCAGCAAGGCAGGTGTCGGCTATAAAATACCCCAGAATAAAATTCGGGAGCAGGACGGGGTCCCGATTAATCTCCTCAACTGTGAAGATCATCGCTTTGAGCCAGCGGTAGGAACGAAGGTCAACACTGAGAGAAAAAGTCAAATTTAGTGCAAGCTGTTTTGAGGATGAAGTTGATGCAGTTCTGTTATAGACAGTGGCAAGGATTTAAAATGATAATACTTTATATTACCAAACATGTTTCTCCAAACACATAACCTCCAAAAAGGTATTATAGAGAAAAGTAAAAAATTAAAATAAATATGACTAAAATAACTTGACAATGTTTATACAAAATAAATAGGTTTGGAAGAAATAAGATACAGATGACTTTACAGTATCATTTAAAATAAGATTTGTCCTTTCATGAGATTGCCTGTATATAACATCATGGTATTTTACATCTTCATACAGTTTTTAAACAACTCTATATACAACTCTATACTTAATACAATTTTTTATGCTCACGCTATACTCACTCCTGGCATTGAGCACCCTTCTGTAATCGAATGAAATCGTGTTCAGGCTCTGGTGCTTCAAAATGAACAGGAAACAGACCACCAATGATCACATCTCCCTCTTTATACAAACTCTCTGACACAGATCTACCCCACAGACCACAGGACAGGCCAGCACCACATACCCGGACCATCTCAACAACTAACCCCACCACCCACAACCACACCATCAAACCCATCACTAAACAGAGAGAGAGAGAGAGAGAGAGTGAGACTGAGTCAAGAATTGCAGGACCCTGCAAACAATAAAGGGTTGGATGATAACCCCCTTTTGTAGACTTAATTTTGCCTGAGGCAAAAGAACATGCAACAGGTAAACAGGTGAGTGGGGAGATGTTTACATGTAGTTTTATCAAAGCCATGTTATGCAAAGCATTGGAGTAGAGAATAATGTCAATTAAAAGGACTGCAGCAAAATATATTTTAATGCTGATAAGCAAAAAAAAAAGCAAACAAAACAGTTTTGTGTTGTTAGTCAATGTATGTGTGACAGTTATAGTCTTTATTTGGTGTTTTCATTGTGTTCTTCCTTTGACCAAGTTTCTGTAAATCAGTCATTCAGTTCACTTGTGTTCATTGAAGAATTCCAGTCTGGATTTAGAGCATGTCACAGTACAGAGACTGCTTTGATCAGAGTTACAAATGATCTGCTATTGGCGTCTGACCAAGGTTGTATCTCGTTATTGGTGCTGCTAGACCTTAGTGCTGCATTCGACACCACTGACCACAGCACACTCCTACATAGACTCGAAAATTACGTCGGCATTAAAGGAATAGCTTTGAAATGGTTTAAATCTTATTTATCCGACCATTTTCAATTTGTAGCAATAAACAATGAAGTGTCACGCAAATCGCGTGAGTACAGTACGGTGTACCACAGGGCTCAGTCTTAGGGCCTCTGCTCTTCACATTATATATGCTACCTCTAGGAGATATAATAAAGTGACACAGAGTTAGCTTTCACTGTTATGCTGATGATACTCAACTTTATATTTCCTCGAAGCCTCATGAAACACAGCAGTTCCATCGAATAATGGAATGCATAGGCGATATAAAAAACTGGATGAGTAACAACTTTTTATTACTGAACTCGGACAAAACAGAAGTGTTACTTATTGGACTGAAAACTGCTATACATAACAACCAAGAATACTGCTTAACTATTGACGGATGTTCCATAAAACCCTCGTCGTCAGCAAAGAATCTTGGCGTTCTATTCAATAGAAATCTGTCATATGAGAGCCACATCACCAACACCTGTAAAATTTCGTTTTTCCATATTAAGAATATATCTAAACTACGTCATATGCTGTCAATGTCAGATGCAGAGAAGTTAATTCATGCATTCATGACATCAAGACTAGATTACTGTAATGCACTGTTGGGGGTTCCCCTGCAGGCTTATTACAAAAACTCTAACTGGTCCAAAACGCGGCAGCTCGAGTTCTTACACGTAGAAAAAAGTATGAACATATTAGCCCGGTTCTGTCAACCTTGCACTGGTTACCTATAAAGCATCGCATTAACTTTAAAATCTTGCATATTACCTATAAAGCCCTACATGGTTTAGCTCCTCAGTATTTGAGTGAACTCCTCTTGTATTACAGTCCTTTACGTGCATTACGCTCTCAGGCGTCCTGTCAGTTGGTAATACCTAGAATTGCAAAATCAAGTGCAGGTGGTAGATCCTTTTCCTATTTAGCGCCTAAACTTTCGAATAGTCTTCCCTGCACTGTCCGGGAGGCAGACACACTCTGTCAGTTTAAATCTAGACTAAAGACGCATCTTTTTAATCTTGTATATGCTACACTTCCATAATATAAATCCTCTGAGGGTTTAGGCTGCATTAGTTAGATCAACCGGAACCAAAAACACAACTGATGTACTTGTTGCATCAAAGAGTGCCTCATTGTTCCAAGGTTACCACAGCGAGCAGGATGCAGTTCATGGCCAGACCTGATGGTAGAGAAGAGAATGGAAAGCTGCCAGTAGCGTAGCTTAATGTTAGCTCAGGCATACAATGCAAGACTGCTAACATAAAACTTATTTGACTGTGGCATGGTTAATCATTTTTATATAAATTAGGCAGACCACACATTATGCACAGCGAGTAAGTAAGGAGTAAAAGATCAGTCACTTATCTTAGGTCTGGATGCTTTCTGAAATGTGCTGCACTGCTACAAAAATCACTAGCCGAGATTTAAACTTAGAGCAGCAAGCTCATTGGCTGCTGATATGGAGGGAACCAATCACTTCACCGTGTAGTAAGTAATTATGTCCGATTGGTTTACACTTTAGGACTGCGCCATCTAGAGTTTCATGCCAGAACTACTGTGTCATTTATTTTTGTGTTTTTAAGAATAAACAGATTAAATGAATGTTATAGACAGTGGTGCTTCATTTTAAATATATTAAATAATTTTATTAAATGTAATAAACGTTAAAGTAAATAAACATGGCAAACATTTGTTTTGTTCTCTTTATTGAAAAGATACACTTTGCCGACTACAGACGAAATCATTGCTAAACTTGCAGGGTCCAAGGTATTCTCGTCATTGGACGCTGCGAGCGGGTTCTGGCAAATCCCTCTACACAGTGAGAGCAGCCTTCTCACGATGTTCATAACACCGTTTGCAAGATATTTTTTCAAGGGCCTCCCGTTCGGTATCAGCATCGCGCCGGAAATATGCCAACGGAAAATGAACGAGCTCCTAGGAGATTTAGAAGGAGTAGCTGTCTACATGGATGATCTAATAGTTCTACCAGAAAGACTCGGGAGGCAAAATGTTTGGCAATAAACATTTATTAAACAACTGATCGTGACAAGGTGCGAATATGGTAAATGTACATAGTTCTTTGGCGTAGGCCCTGTCCGTAGCTCGCATCCAGAGGGTCAAGAATTCCTGCACTTCCTGCCTGAAGATGAAGGCAGGGGCGCAGCCAACCCCTAAGAATGGTTGGGGACTTGCCTCTGGATCGGGGCCTACCCACAAAAAATTGAAGAAAGAAATTTCTACCCACCGGTTGAAGTTTCTTGGGGTTCCTGAATAACGAGATTAGAATAAAATTGTTAGTAAGATATCCAACATAATATCCACCGAGCCGTGAGTGAAGCTTGGCCCCGATAGGCCACAACATTGAGACGCGGCCCCGATAGGCCACAACATAGAGACAAGGCCCTGATAGGCCACAACATAGAGATGAGGCCCCCATAGGCCACAACATAGAGACGAGGCCCTGATAGGACACAACATAGAGACAAGGCCCCGATAGGCCACAACATAGAGACAAGGCCCCTATAGGCCACAACATAGAGACAAGGCCCCGATAGGCCACAACATAGAGACGAGGCCCCGATAGGCCACAACATGGAGACGACGCCCCGATAGGTCACAACATAGACGAGGCCTCGATAGGCCACAACATAGAGACGAGGCCCCGATAGGCCACAACGTGAAGACAAGGCCCCGATAGGCCACAACGTGAAGACGAGGCCCTGATAGGCCACAACATATAGACGAGGCCCCGATAGGCCACAACATAAAGACTAGGCCTCAATAGGCCACGGCATAGAGCCAAGTGTTGGGGGAAGCAAGACACCACCACCAGTAAATGCATGAAATACCTTAGTCTTGACTTAAAAGAGCTTGTTGAGCTTCCGTGATGGTTCTGGAGTCCAGTCTTATGTAAGACTCGAATGCAGATAACGACCATCTGCCCAGCAGTTTTATTGTTGCTGTTGAAATTCCGTGTTCAGTGGCTGTCGTGGCTGCTCAGATTCTAAAGGAGTGTCCGGTATAGAGGAGGGGCGATAGATTGCATGTTTCTGAAACAGTGGCTAGTTGTGTTCTGAACCAGGCTTTGGTGGTGGGAGTGCCGTTAGGTAAAATGAAAAGAGGGGAGTGGTAAGGTGTTATAGGATGGACTTTAAGATAGTTCGTCATTGAAGTGAACGCACAGAAGCTGTTGTTGATTCTAGGGAGAGTTATCGTGAAGCCGGATCTTTGTGTAATTAATCTATGTAGTACAGATAGAGTGATGGGTTTACGTTTATCTGGAGGATTGGTAGATGATTTGGATAAACCTTTGAGCAACAAGCGCACGGAAGGTACGGTGAAGAGACTCGGATAATTGGGGTTGAAATATTTGGCGTAGAATTGAATGCCTGCCAGCAATCTACGGATATGGTTTTAGACTAGGAAGGAGCAGACTGTCGTAATCATGATGGGAAATAGGGGAATTTGGAGAGAGAAACAAAACATGGTGAACTGAGACCAGGCGGAGGTATAGGCGTTTAATGTGGATGGAGCCACGCCTTTAGCTGTCACGGTCCTGCCCTCTTGTTTCTGAATTTCTAGTCGTGTGGCAGGATCGGGACAGAGCCCTTAGGTTTTATGTGAGAAAGCCATGAGTTGTTTATGTTTTTACATCTCATGTGCTTTCTCGTGTCTTGTCATTGGCCCCCCACCTTCTCGTTTTCCTTATTGCCTCCCTGCCGTGTCTTATGTTCCACACCTGCCCCTCGTTGATTATCCCTCATTTGTCTTCCCTTTAAATAGTCATCATGTTTCATTGTCTTGTTGCTTGTGGATTGTATGTATGTTCTTGTACCTTGTTCTTATACTCATGCTGTTACCCGTGGTCCTGTTCCTCGCCTTGTTCGTGTATTGTGAGTTTTGTGTTTTGCCATACCCTGCCTTAGTTACCCTGCCGTGTTTTTGTAAGACGTTGTGTCGTTTAATATTTTAGTTATTTTTGTCCTGCTGTTTTTGCCCCATCGAGGGAAGTGTTTTGTTTTCAGTTTTTTCATATATTAGTCGTGTCCTCGTTACCCCCTCGTGGGTGTTTTGTTTCTGTTTATTGTTTAAATAAAATCTCTGTTAACCCCTTCAACCCCGCCTGCCTGCATTTGGGTTCTTCCCTCCGTGATTCATGACATTTAGCTATATAGCGTCTGACCGATATTTGGAGATCGTCTAATCTAACGTTATGTCCTCTAGGGTGGGGCAGGGTATTGGGTCCTGATTGGCTGAGGGGCATAGCCGTCTGAAAGCCTGTAAACGAAGACGAGACAGTGTGTCAGCTATGATGTTGCGGTGGCCTGGAATATGTACAGCTTTGATGATAAAATTATGGAGGACTGACTGCCAGATCAGACGTCGCATGAAAAGCATAATCGTCTGGCAGGGAGATCTCCCTTTGTTGATGATGGCTACCGTCGCCTCATTATCGCAGAACATCGTGATGCGTTTACGAGACCACGCCGAACCCCAGATGACGCTCGCTACCGCTAAAGGATAGATCTCGTGAAGAGCGGATGAAACGAAACCTGAAGCCAGTTTGGGGAATTCATTTGGCCACTTTTTGGCGAACCATTGGCCTTGAAAAAATACCCCAAAGCCGATTGAGGGGACGGCATCTGTAAATAGTTGTAAATCAAGGGACGATACAGAAGCGTCATCGTAAAAGAAAGATATTCCATTCCAATTATTTAGCAGGTAGGACCAAGCTACTTGGCTGGCTATCTTTATTAGCTGGATGGTGTTATCGACTGAGGCGTAATACAGGGCGAATGGTTCTGATGGAATGCATTCGTTGACGCTTGCTGTCGTGCTAGAGTGCGGAGAAGACATGTAGAAAATGAGGCGTTTTTTAGCCGAATATTTTCGAGTAGCGACGCCAAGCGAGTTGATGTGAAACTGGGAATAAATAGGAGAAACAAATGGGCCCATGACATAGCCTTTATTGACTTCTTTCTCTAACAGTGCTGAGACTATTTCTGGTTCAGATAGAGCAGATTGCAAATTCTTTGCCACGAAAGAGGTTGTGAGATGGGATGTGATCCCGACCCGAAACCCTTGAAGATAGCCCGGTAATTAAATAATCAACAAAGCACGGATCGGGGTGTGTAGAGAGGTAGCTTGAGAGGACTGGGACGTTAATAGGTGTAGATGTGTGACTAATCCGATTTTTTTCCGAGTGGCAACCTTCTCTAGGATTGCAGGCCTGTATCGACGTGGGCAGACTGATTTCGGGTGTGGATCCTTGCAAAAGCTACAAATGTGGGCGAATTTGTATTGGGGAAAAGAACAAACAGATTCGTTAAAGTTATTACATAGAGAAGTTCCGTTAAATTCCAAAATATTGCGACCCCTAGCGTCTGAATGCTGTCTTACTTTTCCAGCACCAAGGACAGAGGGCGAAACTGGACTAGCGGCTGTTTTGGGGCAGAATTGTGCAGAGTGTCCATGAGAGCTCCATATTGTGCATGTTAGTGTCGTTTGGCCTCCAACATGACAGACGAGCAGTTCTGTGTCTATGATGGACCAGTCTATTCTCGAGTTAAAGTGAGCGATTAGGGAGGCAGATTTTGCTGAGAAGGAATTATGAAATTCGTAGAATAGTGTACCCTGTAACATTGATTGAAGTCTGCCATTGTTGCTAAATAGAGATCTAGTTCTTCCCTCCTGTCTGGAAATACTTGACAGGTGAAAGGTGTCTGGATTATATTAGTAGCTGCTGCAGGAGTGGAACTTGAAGGCATGCTCAGTGGATCGCTTAATCCGAGGGGAGGAAGGAGACCTGTCGAGGATCCGGAGCTCGTTTGGATATTAAATCCTGGGTTGTTGAGGGTGTTTTCGAAGTTCGCAATTTTTGATTGGAGGCCTTTAACTGTATCTGAGAGATTTTGTACGACCTGAATTAGCTGATCGTTTGCGTTGCTGCTTGCGTGTGGAGGAGAGGGGATCCGTGTAGTCTGCGTGCTTCTTTTGGCTGGGCGAGGTGAACAGGATATCTCGGTCCGCTTCCTACCGGCATGTTTTGGATGGGCTGATGGCGCTGAAGTTGTTGGAGTAGCGTCTGCGGTAGCGGGAGGGTTACCCAGCGTGTTGGAGGCCAAGAGGAGCAGATCATCTTTGGAAAGACCTGGATTAGCTGGAATAACTGCGGCCTCGAGTGTTCTGGTGATGTCTCCTGATGACCACTGTGGCCATGGAGAATCACGCCATTGGATCCTAGAGCTACGCCTCACGTTGATAGGAGACGGGGGGACGAATTCTTCGTCAGAATCTGTATACTCACAGAAGAGGTTAGCTTTCTGTCACATCTTTTTAGTCTGCTGTTTTGCTGCGAACTGAATGTCTGCTGCTTCAACTGCAAATGCAAACAGAGGGTAAGTGTGATCTTATATATTCCAGTGTTAGATGGTGATTGGTTAGGTGATGATTGGTTAGGTCTATACGTAGTGAGTGATGCAAGATTGAGTCTTCCTGGCAGAACTTGCGCTGAAGCTTACATTTCACGGGAAAACTCAAGAACAGCACGATGAGTATTTGAGGCACGTTCTAGACAGGATAGAGCGGGCAGGACTAAAGCTCAACAGAGAGAAATGCTTCTTCAAACAAACAGAGCTTAATTTCGTAGGGCATGTCATAGATGAGAGGGGAGTCAATCCCGATCCAGGCAAAGTAAGAGCTATTGCAGAGCTAAAAGCGCCAAATAATGTGTGTGAATTGAAATGTGTATTGGGGATGATAAACTACATGGGAGGTTACATTCCTGATTTGGCAACACTGGGCGGCCAGCTGTTTGATTTATTGAAAGGGACTGTAACATGGACCTGGGACCAAACTCAATAAAACACGTTTCAGACACTGAAAGAAAGTCTAATGACAGCCCCTGTCCTTGCGTACTACGATCCAGCCAAGGTGATTGCAGTGTCGGCAGACGCTAGTAGCTACGGGCTGGGGGGAGTCCTACTACCGTGTCACGGAGACAGCTGGAAACCCGTGGCATATTGCTCCAGGAGATTAAACGCGGCTGAAACCAGGTACGCGCAAATTGAAAAGGAGTGCTTACCAGGAGTCTGTGCGTGCGAGAGATTTGAGAAATACCTCATTGGCCTGGATAGATTTCGCCTTATCACAGATCACAAACCTCTCATACCACTGATCAATAAAAAAGATCTGGACAGAGTACCGATACGCTGTTAATGATTTTAATAAGACTGATGCATTTTGCAGTGAATACGCACCTGGAAAGACATTGGTGGGAGCAGACCAATGTATCATTGAGATTTTTTATTCAGTGAAAGACGCGCTGTCAGTAAGTGAAGGACTGATAATAATGGGCAGACGCATCTGTGTTCCAAGCAAGATGAAGCAAGACATTCTTGAGGGCATCAACGAAGGACATTTGGGATTGACAAAATGCAGAGAGAAAGCAAATTCATCTGTATGATGGCCAGGAATTTCGACAGACATAAAAACCAACATTGAATTGTGCGCATTCTGCCGCGAATACAAAAGAACACAAAGAGCCACTGAAACCATCACCGCTTCCTGACAGGCCATGGCAGCGTGTGGCTATAGACATTTGCGAGAATAAGGGCCAGATGTACTTGATCGTTTCGGATTATTATTCACGCTTCATTGAGATTCTCCACCTACCGACAACGACAACGGGACAGGTGATTGAAAGCCACATTTGCTAGATATAGTATTCCAGAAGGGATTTTTAAAGATAATGGCCCTCAGTTCACGTTTTAACATGTCACATCCAGCCCGTACAATCCACAATCAAACGGGCATGCAGAGCACGCTGTTCAAATTGCCAAACGCATCCTCAAGCAAGACAATCCGCTCCTTGCCTTGATGAGTTACCGCTCGACACCGCACTCGTCTACAGGAGTCAGCCCAGCAGAGCTATTAATGGGCAGGAAAATCCGTACCACGGTGCCCACTCTAAAAAAAAACTGCAACCGAAATGGCCAAATAGACTGATGGTGAAGGAAAGAGACACTTTGGCTAAAAAACAACAAGCCTTTTACTTCAATCGAAGACATGGAGTGCCCGAATTACCTATACTGAAGCCCGGTGCGGCGGTGCTGATGAAACTGGATGGGGAAAAAGTGTGGAAAGGTCCGGTGTGGGTCAAGACAGAAGAGGTCGTACCACGCTCATTTATGGTGCAGGCTCCGAAAGGGGAAGAAGAGCTGTGACGGAACCGCAGGCATTTACAGGCTGTGCCTGCAGAATACCCATACGTATTTAGCCTCTAGATCCTTGCGCTCTGCGAGCGAACAACGTCTTGTGGTGCCATCCCAAAAAGGCACAAAATCACTTTCACGCACCTTTTATGGAACTGTTCCACAATGGTGGAATGATCTGCCTGAGACACATCTCTTTCTTCAACACCTGACACAATAACTCACACTCCTCTTGCTATGCACTGTGTTAGGCAAACTGAGGCCAGTTCTATGGCACTTACACATTGCTGCCCTTTTTATGCCCAAAGTGATTTATTTATTTATTGGCAGGTGTTTGTGCATTCCTGGTATACAAAATTTATTTTAATCTCACGCATTTTGTTTGCAAAGGAATCACTGTGACCTTTTTGATTGCTTAATCTTTAATATGGTTATTATTCCTACAAGCAGCACTTTACCTGCCTTGTTCTAACACTGTGTTTGGGAGTGGGTTTGGATGACAGTGTAAAGAGGGAGAACAGCTGATGAAGTGTATGGTGTATTCTCAACCCAAGAAACCAAAAACGTAGACCCAAATGAACTAGGAAACTATAGACCGATTCCAAGAACTTTAAAGTCAATACGATACTTAATGGGTAACCAGTGAAGGGTTGATAACATTGGGGTTATGGGATCGTATTTTCTGGACCTGGTTAGAACTCTGGCAGCTGCATTCTGAACTAACTGTAGTTTGTTTATTGATGATGCAGGACAACCACTAAGCCGTGCATTACAGTAGTCTAGTCTTGAGGTCACAAATGCATGAATAAGCTTCTCTGCGTCAGCCACACATAAAATATTTTGTATTTTGGCAACATTTCTAAGGTGGAAGAAGGCTGTTTTTGTGACATTTGAGATGTGATTTTTAAATGACAGCTTGCTGTCTAATATAACGCCTAGGTCTTTAACTGTTTTTGTTGGAGTAACAGTGCAGCCTTCAACTTGCAGGTTATAATCAGAAATATTCTGCTCACGTGTCTTTGGTCCGATAAGTAATATTTCTGTTTTATTAGAATTTAAAAGAAGGAAATTACAAGTCATCCAATGTTTTATATATTTCGATGCACTCTGCCAGTTTTGATAGCTGGAAGGAATCATCTGGTCTTGATGAGATATATAGCTCAGTATCAGCTGCATAACAGTGGAAGCTAATTCCATGTTTTCTAATAATGTTTCCAAGGGGCAGCATGTATATGGAGAATAGCAAGGGTCCTAAAACTAATCCCTGAGGTAATCCATAATTTACTTGCGTTAGATTTGATGATTCCCCATTTAAATGGACAAATTGATGTCTGTCTGATCAGTAAGATCTGAACCATTGTAGTGCCTGTCCCTGAATACCGGTATAATTGTGTAAGCGATCTAGAAGTATTTTACGGTCTACAGTATCGAACGCAGCACTAAGGTCAAGCAGGACTAGGAGTGAGATGTTACCTTTATCTGATGCTATAAGCAGGTCGTTTGTAATTTTAACGAGTGCAGTTTCAGTACTATGATGCGGTCTAAAGCCTGACTGGAATTTTTCGTGTATGTCATTATTTTGTAAGAAAGAGCACAACTGAGTGGACACTACTTTTTCTAGTATTTTAGACAGGTAAGGGAGATTTGAAATCGGTCTATAGTTTCCTAGTTCATTGGGGTCTAAGTTTGGTTTCTTGATAAGAGGCTTAATGACGGCCAATTTAAAGGGTCCTGGGACATGGCCTAGATTAATTGACGAGTTGATAATGTTATAAATGGGCTCAATTGCAATGGGAGCACCAAACTACAGTTAGTTCAGAATGCAGCTGCCAGAGTTCTAACCCAGAAAATACGATCACATAACACCAATGTTATCAACCCTTCACTGCTTACCCATTAAGTATTGTAATGACTTTAAAGTTATTTTAATCACTTATAAAGCCTTAAATGGTTTAGCCCCTTCCTACATAACAGAGCTTCTACCACACTACAACCCATCACGCTCTCTAAGATCTCAAAACTCCGGACTTTTTATAACACCTAGAATAACTAAATCCATCAAAGGTGGTAGAGCTTTCTCATACGTAGCACCTAAACTCTGGAATAGCCTCCCCGATACTATTCGAGGGTCAGACACACTCTCCCAATTTAAATCTAGATTAAAGACACATCTTTTCAGCCAAGCAAAATATGCTAAATAAACCACCGGGAGACTGCATTTATTATATATTATTTACTAGAATAATCTTGCTTGTTCTATAAACACCATGCACTGTGCTGTGTTTTACCTTTTTTGTGTTTTTCAGTTTTTCTTATTTTCTCCCGTAAAGCTGCATTGAAACAATGCACATTGTGAAAAGTGCTATATAATTATAAAATTGAATTGAATGTAACACAACAGAGCAATAAAGGAGTGACAGAGATTCATGTTTTGTTAATTTATGTTGTTTACTGAAGCACAGTACATCTAAAAAAACATTGTGCAAACAAAACCTCATCACATTTATTGGAAACCTATTATTAAAGTACAATATATATGCATGTATAATGACACAAATGTTTCTCTCCGCTTTTCTTATCTTTGGAAGTAAATTGATACATTCAAATAATCTCAGATTTATTCACAATAACTCAAGTGTATACGATCTAGACAGATACTGCCCTCAAGAAAAATGCCCAACCTATATAATATTAATGAGCCTAAACAACTTGAACAAGTTGAACTACATCAAAATACATAGTGCTTTTTTGTTATTTAAAGGCCAAGAACTGTGCAAATATTTACTAACCGGTTTTCATTATTTAACCCTATTTGGCCATCATGTTCTTTTTGGTATTTTTCTCAGGTCTAAGCAAAATGATGTAACACTTTGGGGTGAAGATACACAACAGCAGGCCGTAACTGGAGGCCAAAATGGCGAAAATCTCCACAGCCACTGTGTACTTGCCGGGTGAGCTGACATATGCTGGAACAAACGCGATCCACACAGCGCAGAAGATCAACATGCTAAAAGTAATAAATTTAGCCTCATTGAAATTGTCTGGAAGTTTCCGAGCAAGAAAGGCCAGCAGGAAGCAGACCACTGCAAGCAGGCCGATGTAGCCCAGCACCAGTACAAATCCCACTACTGATCCTACTGTGCACTGCAGGATCACCCGAGCACCAAACTCTCCTCCTGCACTCTCTGTGGGCAAAGGAGGAGCCAACAGCAGCCACAGCAAACATATGACAACCTGAACTAGTGTGCAAAAGAAGATGCCTGCCCTCTGCTGGATAGGCCCGAAGTACTGCATCAGGTTAGATCCAGGCAGAGTGGCCCGAAAAGCCACCAGCACCACCACAGTCTTACTGAGGACACAGGCAATGCAGATCACAAAGCTCACTCCAAACAGGGTGTGACGTAGCATGCAGTTCCATGGCACAGGACGACCGATAAAAACAAGTGCACAGAGGAAACAGAGTGTGAGTGATGCCAACAGAAGGAAGCTCAGCTCAGAGTTGTTGGCCCGGACGAGGGGTGTGTCACGATGATGGAAAAAGGCAGCCAGAACAGTTGTGGTCAGTGTTGCCCCAGTCACAGATAGTACGGTCAGGACAACTCCCATTGTATCTTGTAAGGACAGAAACTCCACGACCTTTGGGATGCACTTTGTCCTCTCAGGGTTTGACCAGAAGCGTTCTGGACACCTAATGCATTCTGTTGAGTCTAAAGTATATTATAGAAAACATGGAGATATGGCATACTGTATGAGTATATTTTAATTGAATTTAATTTAATTTAATATTTTAATTGAATATTAGGCTAATCTTGTTGTCAATATGAATTTGAATGTTTGTTTTACTGGTTTTAATACCTGTGACATTACTTATTTCCCCTGCAGCACAAGGGAGGCAGTCGAAACAGCAGACAGGTTTTCCTTTTTGTACAGCTTTCCTAGTGCCCGGGAGACAGCTCACACTGCACACAGATGCAGGCACCTGAATACAGAAGAAGAAAACTCCATCAACCTCACAGCAACCTTCTGACAATACAATATCAGTACGCAAGCATCACTGGATCCTACCTGGTCATCCCAGCCTCCTCCCCAAACCACCCGCTCAAGGTTTATGTTCAGCTCCTGACCTGCTCCTTTTGCCACATCAAATTGTCCAACATGGACAAAATTCACTGTTCCGCTTTCATCTACATGCCAGTTCATAATATCATAAGAGGCAGATGGCTCTCCATTATCTTCAAAATAGACCCGCTCACCCACAGGTGTTGTGAAGTTTACAGCATTTAAGTACTGAAGAAGCTGTGAAAAGACAAATTGAACACAAGTATTTCCAGTTTGATAAGTATTGGTTGAATGTATATAAAAATCACATGATACATTAACAATTGCTATGCAATAAATATTTGCATGACTTATTATTTAATTAACACATAACAAACACTAAGTAACTAGTTAAAATTGTGCATATTCACATTTATTGTAATGCCAGAGGAGACTGGGCCTCCCCCAGCTATTTATGGTGAAATTAAAAATTACGATGCTATTTTTTCATGAAATATTGCAGTGTTTATTGTAAATAGTTTATTAATGTGGGTCATAGTCTTTTTAAATTTGTGTGCCCTCATATTCTTCAGTTAAAATCTGAAGATGCACTTCCGTCCTGTAATGACTATCCATCTTAAATGACCTGTTAGACGGCTTGGGCGATGCATCGTTATCTGCTGCCAGTTCCATTTAAAAATGCAACGGCTGTTTTTATACATCCAATCAAATCGCAGAGAAAGATGAAAGACTATTTTTCTAATTTTTGACTATTTTTCTCATTCAAAATTCCATTTCACTCAGAAATGCGTCAAAATACGGAAGTAAAAACGATCGCAACTTCCGGTTCACAGAGACTTTAACATATTTTTCTTGCCCTAACCACCTTTGGTTTTCTCACTAGGGGCTCTAAAACATTAAAACAATGTGTGTTGTAAAACCACTACAAATAAGAATGACTGGTTTTGTACATCTTTGTACCTCTCTAGGTTTTATTCGGGTCACATCAGGACATTCTCCATGTTCAAATGGCCCTTTACCAGGCTGACAGTCCATCATGTTGTGAATGGCATTGGCAATAGCATACACAGCTTTATACACATTGTAAGTGACTCTCAGCTGTGAAACATCTGTGTAGATCCGACCATGTTTCTCCACATTCTCTAAACCAGTACATCTTGGTTTGTCAGATGAAGGCTTCCAGTCCTGTGCCATCGAGCACCCAAAGATTTCTTCCCAAACATCTTTTACAAAAGGCTCATTTGGCTGCTTCAAAGGACTCAGCTGGGCAAGAAAAGCATCCAGACCCTGAATAGCAGCCAGGCGCAAAGCAAAGCCAATGGTGCCTCTCAAGAGAGGAATGGTCGCCAAGTCAAAGAACTGCGTAGAAGTGCTCCAGGCCTCTGTGGCTATCCACTGAATGTTGGTCACATTCTGCACAAAAACTTCTTAAAACAGAATATATAAATCAGGACCGATGGCAAAAGTTACCACCACACGAGCTGTGGAAATCTGGATCCTCTCCACAATCAGAAAGATTCTGCTCTGTGAGTGTGATTTAGGAATGAACTCCAAATAGTCCACACAGATTCCTGTACCCTCCAGCTCTTTCAAGAGCAGCTGCACACCACTTTTACCATAATCATCATCTCCTGCAACCACACCGACCCAGGTCCAGTGCAGCAGATGCAGCAGACGGGCCATGGCCTTGGCCTGGAAGGCATCGCTGGGAACAGTGCGCAGGAAAGTGTGAAATCTGCGACTGTCACTGAGACAAGCACAGGACGCAAAGTAACTCACCTAGACAGAATAAAACAAAGATAAGATCAGGGAAAACATTGTGTAAAAAGTGTAGTATTACATATTTGGACACACTTTTTTTTATTTAAACATTTTAGTTAAAATTGCTGTGCAGCTCAACTGGGACAGCATGGTGTTAGCAAAGATAAAATGATGGGTTTGATTGACAGGAAACAAAAAAAAATCAAACAACAAATCAAATTAATTAAAAAGGAAAAACAAAAAGTTGTGCAATAAAGAGATTTGTTCATTTCGTTTTACCATGGGAATATCAAACACTCCCAGTGTGTCCGCCACCACCATTGAGGCAGAAGAACGGGCATCTCCGATAATGACAGGCACCATCGGGGCTCCGCTGCACTCTTCTCCAGACACTTTCTCCTCCTGTCCTGTTACCAAAGCTAAAGCAGCACTCAGGGTTGTGCCTTCAGCAAGGCAGGTGTCGGCTATAAAATACCCCAGAATAAAATTCGGGAGCAGGACGGGGTCCCGATTAATCTCCTCAACTGTGAAGATCATCGCTTTGAGCCAGCGGTAGGAACGAAGGTCAACACTGAGAGAAAAAGTCAAATTTAGTGCAAGCTGTTTTGAGGATGAAGTTGATGCAGTTCTGTTATAGACAGTGGCAAGGATTTAAAATGATAATACTTTATATTACCAAACATGTTTCTCCAAACACATAACCTCCAAAAAGGTATTATAGAGAAAAGTAAAAAATTAAAATAAATATGACTAAAATAACTTGACAATGTTTATACAAAATAAATAGGTTTGGAAGAAATAAGATACAGATGACTTTACAGTATCATTTAAAATAAGATTTGTCCTTTCATGAGATTGCCTGTATATAACATCATGGTATTTTACATCTTCATACAGTTTTTAAACAACTCTATATACAACTCTATACTTAATACAATTTTTTATGCTCACGCTATACTCACTCCTGGCATTGAGCACCCTTCTGTAATCGAATGAAATCGTGTTCAGGCTCTGGTGCTTCAAAATGAACAGGAAACAGACCACCAATGATCACATCTCCCTCTTTATACAAACTCTCTGACACAGATCTACCCCACAGACCACAGGACAGGCCAGCACCACATACCCGGACCATCTCAACAACTAACCCCACCACCCACAACCACACCATCAAACCCATCACTAAACAGAGAGAGAGAGATTGAGGGATGAGAAGTGCAGGCTCACAAATTTCCTGCAAAGACAAAGGGTTGGACAATATTCCTCTTTTGTAGACTTCCTTTTGCCTGGGGCAAAACAACATGTAACAGGAGAACAGGTGAGGTAGGAGATAATTGCAGAAAGCCCTTGTGGAGAGTAATTTTCCTGGGGCCCAAAAAGAATAGAAAAAAACAACAGATCATTTTTTGCTATTTAATGTTGTTGTGAAGATAAAATAAAGAGATGTATACCTTGATTCATAATAAAAAAAGATAATTTTTCAAAATAAATTTCATGCTGAACACAATAGTTTTGTGTTGTTGGTAGGGCTGTTAAATGATTAATCATGTTTAATCGCATTCAGAATAAAAGTTTATGTTTACATAATATGTGTCTGTACACAGTGCATATTAATTTTGTATGAATAAAAACATACGCATACATGTAATATTTGTCACGGTCATGTTATATTTTGCCTTGGTTTATTTCTGTTCCCGTTTTGCCTGTGTTCCCTCATTTGTTTCCATAGTTATTCCAATGGGATGAATGGGAATGCTGTGAGTAGCCCTGCTTGTGCACAACCTGCAAATGAAATGAAATAAAAAGAAAAGGTCAAGTTCTGTAGGCAGTTGGCTATTGCTCATTCTTCTGAGAGTGGGCTGCTGGTTATTGAAAGTTTATTGATAAATGCAACTGTATTTATGAGAAAGTTTTTAAAATACAATCACAATCAGTTAAATCACACGATAAACAGAGGAAATCCAGATAAATTGTGTAAACCAAAAACCAATACACTATGCACATCTATTCAACTTCTGAAATGCACATTGTGTCCTTAAAAAGCAGTTTATTCTACTTTTACACCATAGCTAAAGGAAAAGCTAGTTATATTTCTTTTTCTTTATAAAATTGTCAGAAAAACATTTATTATTGATCGCATAATCACTGCATTTTTACACCACAGAAAAGTATAAAGTTAGTGTTCGATACGGTTAGATACTCATTCAAAAAGCACAACAAAATATTTATGCAATGGAAAATTATCATTTATCTGTCAATATGAATGCTTGAATACTCACTCACTCACTTACTCACTCACTCACTCACATCTGTATATACAGATTCTCATCAATTGCGTATAAATAACACGCTGTTGCAATAAAAAGCATTTTTCTGATGAGCTGCATTGCCATATACAGATTCAGGGATTAGTCAATGGTGTATGCATACGGGCCGATGACATAATTCCGCTAAAATCTCAGCCAGCTAAACCACTTCTGCTCTCATTGAATTCAATTTTTCATCAAGTGATAACATGTGTTTAGTAAGAAAACGTTCAGATTTCAGCGAACAGACAACACTACAGCTGAACATTGCAGCCTTTGTCATCCTGCTTCAAGTAAGTACAAAAGTTTACTCGTCTTTTTTCATATTCATATTTCTGAATGTAGCTTGAAACGGATAGCTTGAAGCGCTTCACATTT
Source organism: Triplophysa rosa (assembly GCF_024868665.1). NCBI lineage: Eukaryota > Metazoa > Chordata > Actinopteri > Cypriniformes > Nemacheilidae > Triplophysa > Triplophysa rosa. The sequence continues at coordinate 11,714,707 of NC_079901.1, read as the reverse complement.
TTGGTTGTTGATGTAGTGTTTGGATAATTTGACTCACGTTGTTGACCGTAATCCTATGTGCATCTTGAAGCGACCGAGTAAAACGCCTTTGTTTCCAATGGATGCTACGTGTGCCGGATATAACCGAGCTGGCTGAGATTTTAGCGGACATACCTCATCGCTCCGTGTACATATACCCCATTCTCTCTGTCCGAGCGGACTTAGCATGTAACTTAGTCATTACATTTACATCCAGTCTTTCATTAGATAAAGATTTTACATGTTATACTTCTCACAGACTTCTCACGGAATCAAAGTTTGTCTTGTTCTTCTGGCATATGGTAAACTGTTAGTCTCCAGTTTGATTATGTGTCATTTGCAGTAATTTACAGAAGCCTAAACATAAATGACAGAAACATCCCCCTGGAGAAACGTAAAGTGCCTCGCTTAAGGGCATAATGTTCTCGAAAATAAATCATTTCAAATACTCTACAGACCTTATATGTCATATTAATAAAATGGTGAAATACATGCTAAAATAAATGAAAACGCTAAAACACGTTTTTATTAAATGTGTTTTTGCTTTTTTCCACAGTGTGCTTTTATTGTGGACAAATTAAACCAAACAGAAAGACCATTAGTTTTAATAACTCCAAGTGTATACCTATAGTACTGATACAGTACATGTAGGTAGCTATTTCATCTTAAAAGTCCTGCAATTTTGTTATTGTAGCAGGGCTGGTCACACGTTTGAACTAATTACAGGCATTAATTATGTAACCAATCAGCATTTGCCGGTTGGGTATATAAACCGGTTGGGGATGCCATAGTCACATGGCCGAAAACCCGCCCTTCCTGGGTTGCTACGAGCAATGCAGTGGACATGTAACCCGATTAATGTGCCTATGGTCCTTGAAACACTGTACATTAAGGCTTTTAGTGCTGTATGATGTGTGCTGGTGGGTTGAGACGTACTGGGAGTAGTGTTACTTTTCTCAGGCTCCCACTCGGTCAGCTTTGCAGTTTGGCAGGGTCGCAGCGATGGTTGTGACTGTTGTAAAGGCCAAAGAAGCTGTTGTATAAGCGTGAGGAACATGATCACGAGTGGCACATTATCGGGTGGTTGATGAAACCTAGTATCTTCTCCAACGGCTGTTCCCAGCCACGCTGTTGCTTTTCCAGGGAGATTAAACGCTGCTGCTTTTACTCTGCTGGTTTGCAGGGGGATTAAGCACTGCTGCTCTCAGAGGGGGTTAATTTGTTCTACTTAATGTTTTGATTGGTTTCAGTTTCTGTTCTTGCTTTGATAATTTTGTGTTTCTCTACTGTCGCTTTAGCAGTGCTGATTGTATTGAACGCTGTCATGAGGTTTTGTAACAATTATTGTTATGCAGTCCCTGTAGTCATTTTGAATCCTTATGATTTTCGATCAGTATGATTCAGCGACAGTATTTGTTTTTGTTTGTTTTGAGTATTTGTTTTATTTATTAACTTTCTTTGTGTTTGTTTTTGGTTTCGTTATAGGAGCTGGGTGCTTCAGAAGCTGGCTTGGACTTATCACACCATGGGAGCCCCGTTGTTGAGGGCTGTCTATTGCTGTGTCACGTTTGCCGAGCTGCTACTTGCCGTGCACTTTGCGTGACCTTAATTTGGGGTGGTTTTCCTTTGTATAATTAGTGTCATTTTACAAGCCTGCTCCTTGTGTATGAAGCCCCAGCCTCTTTCTTTTTCTTTGTGATTTATGTTTTGACCAAACCTGTGGATGTGGTCCTTCTGTGAGTTGTTTTTAAAACATTTCGACCATCATTTTAGATTAATAAAAATACTATTTTTGTATGGTAACCTGCGTCTCCTGCCTTTCCTGTTCAGTGGAACTGACTTGTGTGTTCTTATTAAGTTTTGTCCCCAATTGTATTGGGGTGGCGTAGTCGCTATATCAGTAGGCCACGTTGCATTATAATTAAAAGACTCTAGTAATTGCACTTGCCCCTCAAACTGTCAAAGACCAGGGCACCTCTTTTATATTTCAATAAGATAAATTTGGCTGTTTTGCACGATTTATAGAAAATAAAAGCATCCTGTTACTCTGAAAGAATAATATACTCTCATCCTCTATTAGTGCTTTGGGGGGTGCAGAGGTCCAGAGACACATACCAGACATCAGGTGTAGAGACCGATGCTGTTGCTATGGTGACACATGGGACCAGTGGGAAGATTTTGTTCTGTAAAAAAAGTTCTCAAGCAAAGATAAGAAGGACTTGTGTTACATCAAGAAATGTATAAATATGAATGCATATTTGTTTGCATAATTTATTTCAGACATAAATTAAAGCATCTCAAAAATGTCCCCTGCAAGACAGGCCAGGTTCTAAAATCCTTGGAAAGAGTCTTAAATCAGGGACATGACAGGAACCCAAACGTCCACATTTGTGGACACAATTTGTACACAGTATACAGTTTGCATGTCTCTGACATCAACTACATAAATAATTTACACAAGCAAAAATGCAGATTATTAAAATTATTATATAATTATTAAAAATCTAAATGTCACATAAAATTTTATCACGTTTATCTTAATTTTGTAGTGTTAATACAGTGTTTTGAAAAAAAGACGTTTGCCTTTTCAAGTAAGTCAACAAAATTTGCTATAAAATGAAAACAATACTTAGGGACATATTTCACATTTACACACTTTTTACACACTTTCAAGTACAGGCCTCCAAAATGGCCTACAAACACTGTTATTTCTGTAAGTTCATTTAGATGTTAAAAGAAAACTTGCACAGACTAAATCCACTTTGGAATGATATTTTTACACCGCAGTGTCACTCATGGAATATCAGCACTGTATTACTTGGGATTTTTAAATAAAAGTATTAACATCTGTACTTCAGAACTCTTAGCTCCTAGAGCCACAACACCACAAATTGTGTCACCCAGCACATTTCACAGTAAGCTCAGGCTGACCTTGATTTGTTGCTGTGTGTGACATGGTCAGAGAGACATAGCCACCAGGAAGATATTTCACTTCCTAAGTAGCCTACCTTAAATAACATCACCTTTTTAATGGTTATATAATAATTCACCAGATTAATTTAAGTGTCTTGAATTTAATATCCTCATATCAAAAGGAGATTATTAGTTTAAAACTCAGCAGGTTGTCTCATCACAAAACGTTTGCTTCTGTTGTGTTTCACTTGCTGATCTGTCAACCGAAGCACATGTACATACATCGTTCTGTCCTTATTTTCTGCCAGCTGGTCAATACAACATCAGAGTGATGCTTTCTGTGATCCTGCCTCTGGCATGTTCAAGCACACACAAGAGTCTGTGCACAGCATCTATTTCCCCACACCTCTAATGTGCTGGAAAATGACTGTAAATAGCCTGAGGGCTCTGGAGCTCAGTTCTGCTCCACTAATGGCTGGTAATAACTCATCTTTACCTCAATCATACTAATCCTCGCATCCACTTTTGCATCAGTTTGTTATTTTGCGACTTCATCTGCCTCACTTTTTTCGTTTGAAATGGAAAATTACAAATCATCACTCGACGGGACTCTTAATGGGGATATGGTCATTTAATTATTTTATGTTTCTTTGATTCACTCAGGCTTGTTCAGTCTACAGTGTAGTCTCTCTTCCATCCTCACTATCTGCCATCAGATATGGAGCCCAGGCACCACAATGGGACAATGCATGGAGACTAACAGAGGTCTTTGTTCAGCTCGATATGATGACTAATAACTGTGGGATTCCTAGAGTTATTTCTGATAACCCAGCTATCTCTATAAACTGAATGGAGACTCTATTGGGACACTGCAATACAGGGGATGTTATATGTTTCAGCCAGAGAAGGTAGTGTATTTGTGTTATGGGTTTGGGCAACAGTAGTCAAAACAGCAGACAGGTTTTCCGTTTTGTACAGCTTTTTGTCCAGCTCGCACACAGCACACAGGCACCTGAACGGTTTAATCGGGTGTACGTGCCATGATAAAATTGTATCTTACTCCTCTTAAATTGTAAAATATAGTTTTTTTCTTTCATAGTTTGCAAAGTAATAGTACTGGGAGGGGTGTAATCCACTATCTGTGACCCAGATCGTTAGATTGCTTCCATGTCTGCAATATGAACTTGGCATGTTACCTAAATGTCTACGAACATATGGTATTGTAAAATAATACTGGCTAGACATATGTTTAACTTGCTAGCTAATGTAATTTACTTGCTATTTCAGAATTATCAGAAATAATCTACAGGGACGCTATTGTTTGCTTATGTGTACCGGAAGTGAAGTTTGGGCCACAAAAATGTGCATGCGCGGTAACGTTTGTTTATGTTGTTTCTTTGAAACGTCTAGATTTAGATTTATGCATTTGGCAGATGCTTTTATCCAAAGCGACTTACATTGCATTATCCTATACATTTGTTTCTAAGCATGTGCAATTCCCTGGGATTGAACCCACAACCTTGGCATTGTTATGCCATGCTCTTAATACTGAGCTACAGGAAAGCTATAGAAGAAGAAAACTCCATCAACCTCACAGCAACCCTAACAACAAAATAGCTCGGCACAGCAAGCACTTAGGAGAGAACAAATTGCTTCCTTACACACACGCACATACGCTGGGTTTTCAAGTTTTATGGGGATTTTAGACGTATAGAGATTAAAAGAGTAAATTGGGTTGGTTTGTTACTTATACAATTTTACAAAAATAAATTAAAGTATTTCTGTGGACACACAGTTGCTCTATCATTACTCTTAGATTGTGTCGTTCATTCTGTTCTGTGAAGGGCCAGCAGGGCTCTTTCATCATACAGAGAAAGAGAACAAATTAATCAGTAGGTGAGACACAAATATATATATATATCTTTAACAGCTTGAATTCCTTGATGAAAATGAAAACAGTCTCTGTATGTGGTGATGCCTTGAGTTTAGGCTTATTTTCCATTTAAAGAATGAATGTGTTAGTTTGTTTGTACAAAATGTGACTGTTGTCATGTGCATTTGTCCTACTTTTGTATTGAGCGATTTCAATACTCTGTAAAATGTGGAAGGGAATTTATTGTATAAACAATCCAGGTGTTATACATTTTCTTTAAAATAATTGTACTATAATTTGCTAATTGTGCAATAGCATTTACAATTTGCAATTTTAGCGCAGGACGACCTATAAAAACGAGTGCACAGTGGAAACGGATTGTCAACAGAAGGAAGCAGCTCAGAGTTGTTGGTCCGCACATATTGATTTAACTGTGGTCAAAACCTTTGAATAACTCCAAGTGTACACCTTTAGTACCTTTAGTGGTATATACAGTAATATTTATAGACCTATAAGTTTATTATATGCAGAAGACTGGACTAATTGAATGATGCCCTCAAACTGTTAAAGACCATGGCACCTCTTTTGTATTTCAATGAGAAAATGTTTCTGTTTTGCACGATTTATAGAAAAGCATCCTGTTATTCTGAAAGAATAATATGCGCACTCTCACTATGTCTTATTGAGTGTTGTTAACCTGAAGTGATCATGAGAGTGCTTTGGGGGGTGCAGACGTCCAGAGACACATGCAAGGCATCAGGTGGAGAGAGGGATGCTGTTGCTATGGTGACAAGTGGGACCAGTGGGGTTTTTTGAACATTTGTTCTGTAAATAAGAGTTCTTTAGTTAAAAAGGACTGGTCCTAAGTGTTACATCAAGACATCATTTTTTTAATATTGAAGGACTCATCGGATGAGCACTTTCAACAAGTTGGTATGATTTATTAGGGTCTTCGTGAAATGTCTGGAACATATTTTGCTTAAAAAAAACTCAATGGCTGTGTAAACAAAACCCTTTTGGTGCATGTCTCTTTAAATGATAATGAGTTACAGCGCACAAGTTATTTCCATTAAAAATAAAATAAATCCACTCCTGTCTCTTCCAAGGTTAGGACTCTGTGCAGCGACTACATTGCATGTTGAATGTTGTCCATGAACTTTAGCCATGGCGTCACGTACACCGCTGTCGCTTGTGAAAACAACAATGGCGGCAGCACCGTGGGTGGAATTGTGTAGATCAGTGGTTCACAACTCTGGCCCGCGAGATCCATTTTCCTGCTGAGTTTAGCCCCAACTCTGATATAAAACACATGAACAAGCTAATCAGCATCTTTAGGAATAGATGCTCTCAACTTAATGCGGCGCTGCGCAAATCTATCAGCGTATGACATTTAAGTACCGCGATAGCGATTCAAGTGCAGATTGCTCGGTGCGCATTTGAATCGCTCTCGCGGTACTTTAATGCGATATGCCGAACAATCTGCGCAGCCCACCATTAAGTTGAACGCGTCTGTTCCTGAAGTCACTGATTAGCCTCTTCGGGTGTTTTATCAGAGTTGGGGCTAAACTCGGCAGGAAAATGGATATCACGGGCCAGATTAAGGGTCGGTAATATTATAATAAGATCCTGCTTTTACGTCACAACAAGAGCGAAATCTGAATGGCTCGATTTCTCACATGCTTGCAGGGAAAGGTTAATCAAAACAAACTTACTGGGATTGTTTTTCACGTTTTCTGGGTTGCAAGATGCACCGGGGACCCGATTATAGCACTTAAACACAGAAAATTTTGGATTCTCATCCGATGACTCCTTTGATGCATATTTGTGTACATTAAATGTTTTATTTGTACAACTTTTTTCAGAAATAATAAAGCATCTCAAAAGCCCCTTGCAAGACAGTCCAGGTAATAAAATCTTCGAAAAGATTAAAAAAGACCAACACTATTAAATCAGGGACATGGCAGGAACTTAAATGTATCGCATCACCAGTTTGTGACATGGGGTGTTTCTCAAACGCAAGGACACATGCTAGTGAGGCTGCCTCCTGCCTAGAGCAGTCCTTCTAAAGGCATGTAAGTAAAGGTAGATGTTTAGAGTCCTCTTCGACATTAAACGCTAGAATGAGACGGTGCATGGCAACGTCATTGCTGTTTCCGCCTCCGCAGTTACTTTAAAGAGAGAAGTCATGTGTGACCACAGAAAAATAAATAAAATCATAGAGAGAGCATCTCCTATTGTTCATTTTATTTTCAGTCGTGCATAACAACAGTTCATTTTTAGCTCATGTTAGCTCAGGTCCATTAAATAATATTAACAGATACAACTTTTAATTTTAATAATGTTATGTACCATATTATAAATCATTATACATATTGAATTACTCATTTTCTGCATTTTTTACTTTTATTACATAAACATTATGTGAAGAAAGTGCTGACTGGATTCTCGCGATGTTCTTTGGGAATGTGTGCAAAGGATTGTGGGTGATTTCAGGCAGCGAAGGATACAGTTGTTGTATCCTGCAAAACAGCCTGAACGAAGGACACAAAGCGAAAGCTTCCTTCCAAGCATACTTCTGTTTGAGATGTCCTTCGGCGGCACTTGATGACGTGGCAGCCGAGATTTGCAACCTGCCCAGGACGCGTCCTTACGTTTGAGAAACACCCATGAATAAAGGACCTAATGCAAACTGACATTAAAAAATCCCGTCTGACTCCACCCTGTCGCCCAGCTGCAAAGCTGCATTTAATTAGTGGCATGAAAACCCGGTAGTACCGTGTGAAAGAAAATAGTGTTTTATCTAATGAAACTACACCAGGCTCACATAAAAGTTATCAGGTCATAAAATATTCCACACCTGCAGGATGATCAAAGAAATGAGAATCTAAACCTGTTTATGGCTTGTGGTTTTATATGCTTTTCACGTTTAATAAAAAAATATGTATGCAGGCCTATCGAGGCTATTAAAGAAATTGAAGAAAGCAGCACTGTATGCTGTATAGAGGTATACAATGTCATGCTATCTTATAACTTCTTAGCCACAAATAGTGACAAAAAAATATCCCATCTGATTCACGATTAAAATCGTGTCAGGCATTAATCAAGCAAAGTCCACGTTCACGAATTTTTCTAATATATGCCGTTCCTTCTGTCGCCACATGATGTCGTCTTATCGCCCATTGTATTTCCAGCTAAACACGTTTACATTCATTTGGCAGTTGCTTTTATGCAAAGTGATTACAAATGTAAAGCACGCACACAGGTTATCATAACAACATTTAAACAGTACTTCAACAGTAAACTTCAGGATCACAAAAGCTGTACAAAAATGTTGTACAAAAATGTTGTACAAAAACGATGTTTGTTGTTAGGAAGTGACGTTACCTGCGTCCACATCCAAGCAGTGATCAGCAAACAATACTTTCAAGTTCTTGAAGTCCGGAGAAGGAAAATTTAGGTAAAAGCTGCATGTTGTATGTGAGTTGAGTATTTGTCCTTTTTGAGTCACCGCGTTTCTGTGGCTCATTTTTGTGTCATATGTGTTACTTGACACAGCTCATTCTATTCTCCTGTTGTTGTTCTTTCTCTCCACCCCATTCACGGAACGAAATCTGTTATGACTGAAATCAAACTTGTTCCTCTTTCTTTTAATAAGACATGATGAATTACATAACAAACGAAAAACAGTCGGGCATAAGCAAACACTGAACATTTAGGCTAAGTAAAAATTAACTATTTGAATTGGAGCTTATTGTTGCTCTCTTATAAATACGTGGCACAAATATGAACAACATTAGAGCAATACTTACAATATCAGAGATCACTTACTTTGATCTTCGTGATTTCTGTTTGACACATGAAATTGCAGGTTACATATATTTGCTTAAAATCAAATGATTTCTAAATAACATTACCCACAAAATCGGATATGATTTAAAGAAACAGTTCGCCCAAAAAATGAAAATTCGGTCCTTGTTTACTCACCCTCAAGGTGTTTCAAATCTGTTTACATTTCTTTGTTCTGATGAACACAGAGAAAGATATTTTTTAAGAATGCTTAACCAAACAGTTCTTTGACTAAAATGGCTTTATGCATTTCTTTGTTCTGTTCAACACAAAATAAGGTAGCCTATATTAAATATCGTTCTCTGTGTTCATCAGAACAAATAATTTTAGATTTGGAACAACTCGAGGGTGAGTAAATGAAGACAATCTTTGTTTTGGGGTGAACTGTCACTTTAAATGATCAATCTTTATATGCTTGCAACTGTGAATCAGAAGTGGTCTGCAAGGGTAAGCTCATGAGAGTTTTGTTGAGTTAATTTTTATTTTTTACCTGTTCAATAACGGATTTAGTTTTATTTTCAACCCAAAATGACAGACTGCAGCCTTAACAGTCAATATTTCTTTGTTAGAATTGTTGTGACAGAATGTGTGTGTTTAGTAGGCTTCTTGATAGATTGCTGTGATTCATGCAACTCAGTGAGCTGCTAAGAAGTAACTTCTGTACAGAGCATTTAAGATATGCCATGGACTTATGCCATCGCATGCCACTGTCCCCACACAGCACCTCTTCAGCCAGGGGTCATGTCACTAGTAAATCCACATGAAGGGAAAAAAACAAACAACATAGGCCTACAAAAGTGAGATGTTAGTGATGGGCGCAAAGGACACAGTGACAGATTTATTACTAAAAGCTATTACTGAAAGGTTTTCTGTGTACCAAACCCCTCCTCCTCTTCTGAGAAAACTAGCCTGCTTATTAGACTGGGGTCATTACCAGTCATCTCTGGGTGGGGAAGGTCATAGCGGTACTGTGATATGGCGTGTCATTTTAAGCCCTGTAGTTCTTGCAACTGCACATCATTTCACTCTGATACGCATACATATTGTCAGTGACTCGCCAACCTTGTCAAGTGTTTTTGTCATTTAGTTTGGCCTCTTGATACTATATGACAACTTTAAATCTCAGTGTATTGAAATAGATCTTAAGTGTCTCACAGTATATTGGCAACACAATATTATGATGACTCTGTCAGGGTTTACAGTATTTTACAATGGTGACCAGCTGATTTTAGATCAGTGGTTCTCAACTCTGGCCCACGAGATCCATTTTCCTGCCGAGTTTAGTCCTAACCCAAAAACACCTGAAGAAGCTTATCAAAGTTTTCAGGAATAGACGCGTTCTACTTAATGCGGATCTGTGCAGATTGCTTGGCGTTACATTTGTGAATGTGTCCCATCAGGTGTAAAATTGTTCTATCAGTGTGCATGGCTGGGATGTGTCTTTTTTTATCCCCCCGAGAGGTCTGTGTTAACACTTCATGAAATTCTATTTTTCTGTACAGAAGGTGAGGCATTCTCATCTTGCTTTGTAAATCTATAGGACAGACACCATATATTCATCAGAAATCTACTTCGTAACAATAAAAAAAATATTTATAAAAACTGATCTGTACTCTGCTGTGATTATGAGATGTGCTTGGATTTGCTTGGCCTCAAACCAATGGATTACATTTCAGATCCAAATGATCTCATAAAAGTGTGTAGTTTACTGAAGAAAAGTAATTAAGTGTCTTGGTCAATTAAGTTACTTTCTGTGATGGAGTCATTATTTACTGTACTGTATGCCTGTTCTATTACAAGCATACTTTGGAAAGGAGAGTAAGGCGAGATAGCATTTATTTCCTTCTAAATAATGCAATAAATATTGTTTTAGACATTTTGGTGGTCATGCTGATCCACTTGCTCTCCTACTTAAACCAACTAAGGACACAAAAAAGACACTGAATCACTGCTGTCTTGAACCTGAACATGTTTAGGTGGAAATCACAACGTAGGAACCTACACAGTAAAATCGCCAGTGTTAAAAAAGGTCAAATTAACACTCATGGTGTTTATATAATCCACACTTTCAAAGTGTGGATTATATAAACACTGTGAGTTAATTTGACCATTTTTAACACTGGCGATTTTGCTGTGTACATTTTGTCCTCATAAAACAAAAAAAAACGTGTTTTAGGTAAAACCGTCAAATGTATCATTAGCGTTCATCAGCTTCACATAACAATAGAAAGGCCCAGAGTGATGATGTGTTTGGTGTGGTCATGGCTTTCAGTTCAATTTACAGTCCTAACTGCAACCTGTCACCCATATAAGATAACACATCTGTTTTCCTTTTTGTCAGGTGGGTGACAGCTTGAGGTTTTTTTAATCGTAAATGTATGGAAGAGATCTGCAGGACTGAGATGATGAAGTGAAGAGAGGAAAATCCCTGTGGTGATGCTTTACGATGTGCATGAGCACTTTGAAGCGCTTTGACCTTTGCATGTCCCCACGTGGAAGTGTGGACCCCAACTGACTCTCGTCGAATGCTGTAAGGCATTACATAGAGAAAAATAACAGTGTTTCTTTTCATCGGGTCGCTGATACGCTTCGCCACAGTCTCCTAGGGCTTGCTTGCCAGCCAAAGAAAATGCCAGAGAAGTTGCTTGTTTTTATTCCCCATTTGATGCTTTTTATCTGAGTGGCAATGATCCTGAGAAAAGAAAATGTGCAACAGAGACAGGTTTTACATTGACAGTTTATTAATAAAACAAATTTCTCTTTAGAGGATTGTATCATACAAAGTATCTAAATACAGGCATCTGAGGTATATCTGTCTGTGGAGATTTTGGTGGTGTTGGACGAAGCAGTGTTTGAAAGCATAAAGTTCCCCACAGGACACAAATGAAAAAAATGTTGAATTGTGGTGTTTTTGACACAGCACAGAAAAGCTTTCTGGCAAAAAAGGTAATTGTAACGCGTTCTCTAGGCAAGGAAGGAAGGAGGCGGGAACCGGGAACATTTAACAAACTTTAATGAAAAATAAACAAACAATAATACAGAAGTAAAAAGGCCGGCAGCCCCTCACGGACGACTGCCGGCCACTGGACCATAAACAAAACTTAACACTTCCGGGCCCGGTCCTCTCTCCCCCTATTCCCCTGTCGCTCGGCCTTTTATGCTTCCGCTCCTCCATGAGAGATACAGGCCGGAATGACACCCAGCTGACACTCATTATCAATCGCGTCCCGGCCTCTTGTCATGTCTCCCTCGTCATAGTAATAAATGTTTTTTTTTTAACTATCCCAATGCCTTCCAAAAGAAATACCTTGCACTTCTTCAAATACATCAAAACTGTATCTAATCACCAACAAATCACAAATCAGTTTTAAAAGGAAAGTTCACCCAAAAATAAAACTTCTGTCATTATACTCACACTCTACTTATTTCAAACCCGAATAGCTTTCTGTCTTCCGCAGAACACAAAAGAAGATATTTTGAAGAAAGTTGGTTACCGAACAGCACCGGCACCCATTCACTTCACAAACCAATGCAAGTGAATGGGGGCCAGTTACCAACATTCTTGAAAATATCTTCTGTTGTGTTCTGCGGAAGAAAGAAAATCAAACAGGTTTGAAACGACATGAGGTGAGTTAATGATGACAGATTATTTATTTTTGGGTGAACTATCACTTTAATAAATGAAGTAAAAGAAAAAGTTTAATCCATTTGGCAGTACGTGTCATTGCTTATGAATGTACTAAGGGTACCCTCTTAAAAATGCTGTTTTTTCAAACCATTGTTGTGAAAATATGGACAAAATCGGTTGTTGTTACCCAACCATGGTTTCTTTATAACAGAACGGTTGGTTTTGTCATATTTTACCCAACAATGGGTTGAAACCCAGCATTTTTGCATGTTTGGCCCAGCTGTTTAGAAACTGTTACTGTATCAGTTTTTCAGACAAACACAAAATCACAGAATGCAATTGTAAAAATCTTTGGCATAAAAATGTCTTGTGTGCATGGATTGGTCTCAATAGAACTCATTTGGCCTTGTAGCCTTCATACAACAACATCAACAGATGTTTTTAGTCAATAAAGCTGGACAGGCTGCAGATTGTTTGTCACAAGCACACCCGTTCATACAAGCAAAAGTCAAGGCCAGCACATACAATGTAAAAAGAGAAACAACCAAATTTGGACAAACACACGTGCCAAACACATTCAAATAATGTAAGCAGACCCCTTTCATAACACTTTCTGGTTTCTGGTGTCATGAGACAGTTCAGGATTTCCAGATCAAACATTCCAGATCTGATACATTGTACATAAATGTTTCTTAAGTATAATCTTTTATGATCCTTATGACAATTTGTACTTATTTTAAATTCCATTGTGCTATATGCAAATTAGATAAATCACTTATTTTGAAATAAATGAATACACAAACATTTTTCTTGTAATTCATTGAAATAACTGTCAGCTCCCATTGTATTACACATAATATTTCTTGGCATATATGTGTGGCATTATAGCTTACTGAATCTATTCTGGATGACCAATGTTAGTACAAGCAGTGGATGTACAGTATACTGATGTTGCGATAAATATGTATTTACATAATGCTACTGATTTTCCAATTCACAGTTTTACTTGAAATTAACAATGCGATAAAAAATGTAAAATTATCTCTACATAATCGTCACCTTAGATTTGACATATTGTATGCAAACAGTAAGAGCCATGGATTGAGTAATGATCTCACAAACTAAAACTGCCTGTTGCTTATACGTAGGAGTGTATTGAGACAGCTCCCCCTCTCTGTGTATGGCTCAAGTGCGCCGGTGGAGTTGAGCATAGCGACCCTAGCTTACCCTGTTGAGAATACTTCTCAGATTCTGCTATGGTGATCTAATACTTGAGAGTCTACGGACCACAGGCCCTCAATACAACCCTCATCATCTAGTCCACGAGTAATCACCACACCCGGCAAGTCTTATCAGGCACCATATAGTCATTGTTCTGGCAATGGAAGGCTTTGGCAAACTCTGGGAAGTTCTGTAATGACCCAAGAACTCTGCACAAAAAAGAAATGGCATGGTAAAATTGTGATGGGAGGAAGATAGAAGATGTGTCCATCGTTGTCTGTGAATAAAGATGCGTGTACCTGAACTTCCCTGGACTGTGAACTTCAGTTTTGATGGAGTTGACAGCATGCTCTGGTCTGTGTGTTCCACACCACACCTTGAAAGCAAAGTAATGATGTTCAGGTAGCAATTGCTTAAAGGAACAGTTCACCCAAAAATGAAAATTCTGTCATCATTTACTCATGTAGAATGTAGGAAAGCAAACAGTTTTGGGGCACTTTTGACTACCACTGTAATTTTTCCTCAATGGTGTCAATGGTGGCCAAGAACTGTTTGGTTACAAACGTCCTTCCAAATATCTTTCTCTGTCTTCATCAGAAAAAAAATAATTTATACAGAATTGGAACAACTCGAGGAAATTATGACCATTTTTATTTTGGGGTGAACTGTCCCTTTAACATCCAACTGATTCATTCTACGCTCTCAGAAAAAAGGTCACTGTTACTGGGGCAATGCCCTTTCAAAAGGTACACTTTAATACATAAAGAGTGCATATTAGTACCAAATGGATACACAGTATTTATACCTAAATGGTACATATTAACCTTTTAAAAAGGTCCCAGCAACAACTTGTGTACCTTCTTTTCTTCTTGTGTACTCAGACATACAGTATCGACATTATTCAAAATGTTTTTAAAGACAAGTAGATTGTAAATCTTTTTTTTTTCTTTCAAAAACACATTTTTTGCATGATAACCATTGTCATGTTCAGGTCTATGGGTGTCACAATATATCAGTATTGCCAATAACCGTGATGATAAGAACCATGATTATTGGCATTGTTTTAATACTACACACAATAATATTGTAAAATATTCAGCACCTGTTTAATATTGTTTAAGAAAAGAAAGTAAAATAAATACAATTAAAGACTCATTTGACATATAGCGTTATTTTTGATATCACATCACTAAAATAATATTATCAAATCGTTTGTCCACAATAATGGTGTAGGGAAAATCTGATATTGTGACAGCCTTATTATTCAGGTGCAAATTTCAATAGGTTTCTTAAAACATTATTATTAGTTATTAAACCAATCATAACAGTTTCTTTTTTCAAGTTTTACCTGTGCAAAGTTGAGGAAAAAGAGTTGCTCATGATTGAGGTCTATACCAGGCAGAGGAGCTTCCTTTCCATGCTTCTTCACGTAGTTCTGATAGGCCTGAAAAAGTGAATCACACTGATGAGAAATCATTCGAAGTTGTTACTGGAAAAAATAGTTCTAAATAGCAGTAAACATCACACATTATCTCACAGCCAGTTGCTTTCCGAAGGAAATGCTAATCACATGTGACCCGTGAGTCAGTGAGTGCTTTTTGCCCATTACTCCGATTTCGCGCTGCATGTAAACACATTTACCGGTTTTCTCTCAGTTTTGTTTATGTGCGCATGTCTGACAGCGCAATAGTAAACAAAGGGAAGTAATAGTAAAATAACGTATAAAAGTCTGCTCTCGAATCATGCAGTTGATTTAGAAATGTCAAAATGAAGAACTATTGCTACATATGCAGGTACTGCGGACATGAGAAGAGATATAAAAATACAGCTTCTGACCGTTTTCCCGCTGCATTTTTCATTACTAAACAGACTATCGACGATGACGTCACTGCACGCTAGAAACCCGGCAAGTCTCAAACTTCCATGTAAATGCAGTTTATTATATGCATGTAAACAGGTTTCTTTTTAAGCTATCCGTTTACTTTGTGCATGTAGACGCACTCAGTGACAGGTTTGTGATTGCTGTTTATACACTGAGAGTCTACATTTGATGGTTCAGTGAGACCTAGCATTAAACGCATTTAGACCGTGAGCCATTTTCTCCTCTTTGGCTTTTCTGGGGAGACTAAACTATTAAGCTGATTCCCTCTGTCATTACAGTCTGACAGAAATCCATCCGTAGTGGAACACACTGAGCTGAGCTGCCTGCTCTGCATATGAGAGTTTATCATCCGTACTTTTTAGAACATGTAAAAACAATTTATTTGATTATACAGCTCTCTAGACTGAAGAATTGGGGGGCGTGATGTATAATGGGTGGACTGCTTGATATACTAACTTAAACTGCAAAATATATTTTAATAAAAAAATATATATTCTTATGATAACATTTAGGGAAGCAAGCGCAACAAGACCTAACTAACAATTACACGGACACACGTGTTAGAATCTTTACTTCTCTACATTTATCCCCCGAGCGGTTTTTAATAAAACTTGTTATAGGCCACCATAAAGCCAACATTTGAACTACGCAACTTCATTTGCAGTGCGAGACCATTAAAAGCTTTTTTATTAATTCTACACTAAACAGCCAAGTTAATGGTTTTTATGACCGGGCGAAGTTCAAGATGATTTTTCTAAACAGAAATCACATATACAGTACACTCTTAAAAAACACTCTTTAGTGCCATAAAGAACCTTTAACATCTGTAGAACCTTTCGGTTTCAAAAAAGGTTCTTTGTGGCGAACAAAGTTCTTCAGATGTGACCCTGGACAACAAAACCAGTCTTATGGGTCAATTTTTTGAAATTGAGATTTTTACATAATCTGAAAGCTGAATAAATAAGATTTCTATTGATGTATGAGTTGTTAGAATAGGACCATATCTGACTGAGATACAACCGTTTAAAACTCAGGAATCTGAGAGTGCAAAAAAATCAAAATATTGAGAAAATTGCCTTTGAAGTTGTTAATCAGGGGCACTGTGGCAGGCCATCCACTCACAAAAATAAAGTTTTTATATATTTAAGGTAGGAAATTTACAAAATATCTTCATAGAACATGATATTTACTTAATATCCTAATGAGTTTTGGCATAAAAGAAAAATCGATAATTTTGACCAATACAATGTATTTTTGTCTTTTACTAAAAAGGTTTCCGTGCTACTTAAGACTGGTTTTGTGATCCAGGGTCAAAGATTATAAAAAGTAAGAAAGAGATGGTTCTTTAAAGAACCTTTGACTGAATGGTTCTTTGTGGACCAAAAATGGTTCTTCTATGGCATCGCTGTGAACAACCTTTTAAGCACCTTCATTTTTAAGAGTGTAGAACAAACTGTGTATTAAACTCAATCTATTCTTCTGGCAGTTAAGGTGGATGACAAGACAGCCACAGCAAAGGCTAAGATTTCCTGTGCTGTACTTACCTGATAAGACTGTCGAATGCCCCCGTTGTCAGCGATGTTCTCCCCAAGAGTATTATTCCCATTTAGCTGTTCGCACAAAGGACACATGAGAGAGAACGGAAAATAAGACAGTAATTTAGATGTCTTTCTACATCCCCAGAAAATCACTGCTTACTTCCAGGAAAAGTATTTATGGACAATAAGGCCCAAATTACAGCTGTCAAAAACTCACAGAAAGCTACGAGGAGACTCTGATGGGGACATGAAACATTAATGTGCCAAATACTGTAAACAGCCTGAGTAGAACAGATAGAGCTGTGGTGTTTTCTGCTAAACAGTGCTTGCTGAACGGTTTGGGATTGTAAGCGGTGTTGTGTTGGAAATTATTCGTCATTTTAATTGGAATGAAATGCCGCCTCGCCTGCATTACATGCTTCATAGGTCTGGTGAAATTAGACAGTTATTGCAAATGGAAAATATTTGCGAATCGGTGTTAAGTCGAAGATGTTGATGTAATACATTTTGTCCATTTGCCAGGTCCCAAGAGAAGCTTCCATACTGGTCCACGATGCATTTTGAAAGCTCATGGAAATTCTGAGTCGAAGATGGGGTCCACCAGTCTTTGAGGTCTCCATCTCTATCAAAATTACGTCCTGAGAAGGAATATCAATAACACAAATTTATACATGTGAAGATTGAACTCCTAATAACAATTCTTGAAGAAACCTTTAAGATATTGCTGTCATTGTTCTGATACCATTATCATCGAAGCCATGAGTGATCTCATGTCCAATGACCATCCCTATTCCCCCATAGTTAAGAGACCAGGGCTGACCTTTACCAAAGAAAGGAGGCTGAAGAATACCTGCAGGAAATACTGAGAGATATCTTTTTTAATATAAGCCTATCAATTGCTTACACGGACCATATACTGTATGTTTAAGTTACTGCTAAGATTTGTGTGATTCAATTACCTATTTGGTTCCTGCTTGACGAGTAGAATGCATTGACCACTGCAGCTCCTGTGATCCACCTTGAAATAAAAATGCATAACATTTACATTTTGAATGGTAGGTCTTTATTGCTAAGGGTTGCATTTACTAAACTGGAAAAATGGCAATGCTATTTTAGAGAGACCCTAATTATGCATAAAATGATATGCCTACTGTCATGATTCTGCCTCATCATGTCATGTCTTTCTTGGTTTAGTGGCAGGATCATGACAGAGCCTCATGTTTTGTGTGGAGAGAGGCATGTTATTGTTGGTTGTGACATAACATGCGCTCTCTCTGGTCTCGTCTTTGGCCCCGCCCCTCTCGTTTCCTTGTTTAGCCTTGCATTAGTGTGTTTTATTCCAGACACCTGTCCCTTGTTAATTATCCTTTGTTAGTCTCCCATATAATACCCTTGTGTCTGCTCTCCTGTGCTGATTCGTTTTGTTCTTCATGCCATGTTAGTTGTGCTTTGAGCCTTGTTATTTGTGCTACCTGCCTTGTGGATTACCTTACCCATGTCTGGATGTTCTTATTTATCACGTTGTGTCTTAGGATAACTTAAACTACTTACAAGAAACTGTCTCCTTTGTTTTTTGCCCCCTCGCGGTAAGTCTTTGTTTTTGATGTTTATACTGCCTTAGTTAATGCCATGATAAGTTTTCCCCATCATGGGTTTTTTGTTATTATTTTAATAAAAGTCTTTATGTCTGCAAACGCTGCCTGTAGTTGGGTTCTCTCCACGCTAACCGTGACAGCCAACATGATAAAGTTAAAATTTTGAGGTCTTACTCGTCTTTGTTCACTTTCACTCTTAACTTCTTCAGGCGTTTTGTCTGGCCAAACTCCAAGTTCTTCATGATGTTCTCAAAGTATTCATCTGCATTGTAGCTTAACTAATAATAAGGATATCATCAGCATATTAATACTTCAGGTGTCTTCAGTTATTTAAAGTTTTGACTTTAGACAAAACGTTGCCGAGCCTTCCTCTTGTAGTCACTCACATATTGGTACTCCTGGTCCAAGAATGTGTCGTTCATTATGTTTTCTGAGAAACCAATTCTTTCTCGGATTGCTCGTGCCTATAGTGATAAAGAATACAAAAATGGTATTTTCAAAATATGTTTTCCTGGGTTGGGCAGTTATAACAGCTATAATATAATAAATACAGCCGCGAAATGAAATGGGAGACGATACTTGCAGTATTTATCCCAAATTTCAAATAAAAATAGTTTTTATTTGCAGAAAATGAAAACTGGAGAAACGGGTCAAATGAACAGAAAAGATGCAAATAAAAGATGGCCAAATACTGCAAAGAAAACAAGTTAATATTCACCAGCAATACAACAGTAATATTTGTACATGTATTTAGGGAAAGTTCGAAAATTATTTTTTTATGTGATAACCTCAATTTTTATCACAGTTTTCATGTGTCTTGTCATGCTGTCAGTCTTTCACATTGCTGTTAGATGACTTTGTCACTCCTGAGGTTTGATTTTGTTGAAATTCAACAGACACTGGACTGGAATGGCCACAATACATCTAGAAATGCTGATTAAATTAAAATTTGGAACGGTCTCTTAACTTTTCCGTGGCTAATAATATTTAATATATTTTTAATATACCGCTCTTCTTTTCATCAGCAGTGATTTTCAGTCCGGTTAAAATTAAAACACAGAACCTAAAATAAATGTCACCTTCTCCTCCGCAGCTTTCTTAGTTTCAGCGTCCATCCAGGCTAGATCATCCAGGTTACTCACAAACACCTCTCTGATGTTAGCAATCATCTCATCCATCTGAGCCAAACACAGAATGTTTAGTTAGCGTTTAAATTATGATCCCTGAACTTTTGTGCGTGTCTTCAAAGTTTGCCAAATAATTAAATTATGTACAGTATATTTTTAAACACATAAAAGTTTACCTTCCCCATTGTTGTTGCACTGTAGTAATAGTGGTTTAAGCAAGGGAAGTTTGTATAGTGCAATGTGTTGCATACTTCTTGCACACAGCAGGTTTTTAAGAAAAAAAGTGATAAAAGTAATGGGGGCCTGTTTCCCAGTAGAACTTTAGGTCTAGCAACGCCCCTGGTAAAAACTGTTTTAATGCACACCTTCCAGCCAATCAGAATCGAGTATTCAAACAGACTATGGTTTAATACATTAAAATTGACAGATTTTGATATTTGACATAATAACTGTTTTAAATGACACATGCAAAACATTTATAAACCTTTCAGACAGGGAAAACCGAAAGCTTTCAGAATGCTCTTATCAGCATTAGATAGCAAACATGACAGTTGTTGGCATGTTTTCGTGTGCGAATCTGTAATGCTATCCTGGTGACCTCAAACAACAGACTGTAGATGCATTGAAGAGTGATTTGTGGGAGGGATTTGTATGGGTCACCTGATCATGAACACGCACGAGTTCACACACAAATGCCTGGCACTAATGTTTGTGCTATACATGCACTGACTACACACACAGGGCTATTACATTTACAAATCTAATTAGACATTTATATGGGGAGTAATCAGTCGCAATCCTAAATCCTTATTTTATGTCATTAATACTCACCCTTCCATCTTTCCAAACCTTTTATACCATAAAAACATTTCCAAACTTACACTTTCTTTACTAGGAAGATTCTGGTATGTAGTTTCACATACAACATTGTAACACGGAGAATGCAATTTTACAGTATAAGACTGTAAGTATGCGTACATGTGGCGTGAGGCCAGGAGGGTCCAGTGATTTATGAAGTGTTAGATAAAACACACTATGACAGGCGGTACTAATACACTGCTCAGCTGTTCTTACATACGCAGATATGGACCCTACTGAAATCAACCCACGCAAGCCTGAAAATATCATACAAACACACTGAAAAACCAACACGAACTCCAAGGACCAATTTAGGACCCGCACAGACATCCACTCAACACGTAGCTCACCATGTCTTTGCTATCTCCAGAAAAGGCATCCTCCACGTACAATCTCCCCACGGCATTTTCCATGTTGTTGTTGACGTATATGGCACACTGCCTCCAAATTGCTGCTTCAGAGGTGGTCCCATAGATAGCCTGAGTAGACAAATGTGTCATGGGTCATGTAGCTCAATTATAGTATTGTAGCCTAACACTATGCCAAGGTTATTGGTTCAATTCTCAAGCTACATATTGAACTTTGAGTGTATTGTAAGTTGGTTTGGATGAAAGGGTCTTCCAAATGCATGTAAAACATGGCAGTTGAATTAAGTTTCAATCACAGTTTTAGAATTTTCTTAGTATTCACCTTTCTGAAGGCTTTCCTGGTCTCCCTGTATGGCCTGCTCAAACCGACCACCAGATTCATAACGAAACGCCACACCATGTAGTTTTGAATGTCTCTGCACACATGTTTATGTTAAACAATAGTACGCTACTATATTTATGCATGCTGCTAAACTATATTTGAAAACGTATACTGTTAAAAATAAACGTGCTACACGATGGTTGCATAAAGAAACTTCGTAATTGCACAAAAGCTTCTTTGCAGACTACAAAACAAGAAACAAGAAAGAAAAAGTTCTTATAACAACGTTTAACTAAATAATTATTCCATTACATTGCTGTGTGTAGAACCTTTTGTAGCAGCTTTGTTTTTAAGGGTAGCCTATATACCGTAAAGAATAGGGAGATTGCATAGTGAGAAACTAAATCGGTTAGTATTTATAGTGTTATTTACTGTAAATGTAGTGTTAGCTCCAGGTAAAGCTAAATATATCTGTGTACACTACCTCTTTGTATACTTGGCAAGGACAGGGTTGAGCCTTTTAAGGTAGTTAGGGGCGTACACAATAACCTCCTCACTGTCCGTAACAGGAATATTCACTGCGTCCATTATTTTGTTAGTGAAGAAAGTCCAGTTGAACACCTGAATATGAACATTGATAAAGAAAAAATTCATAAGAATAGGAATAAAAATATTGTTCAAAGACCAACATAATAACAGACAAAGGTTATATATGTTTAGATATTGAGATGAACATCACCAGCACAACAACATTTTCTCAACCATTTACCTAAGTTAGGGGCAGATCTATATGTTGTCCCAGCCAATCGCTAACATGTTATTTTACAGTACCATTCCATTTGGTGAATTTCACCTTAAAAGGAGCGATGTGGACATTTTAGCGGCATTGCGAATTGCAACCAATGGCTCACTCCACCCCCCCTCCCTTTCGAAGCATTACAGTGGCTGACACAGGACTAAGATGTCGTCATGTTTTCGCTTCTTTGCCAAAGGAGATAACGTATTTACGAAATCCGTTCTGTAGAGCAGTTTGTCCGTTTAGGGCTACTGTAGATACAACATGATGAATTCCATGCAATGGGACCCGCAGTGTATGTAAATAGAAATAGCTCATTCTAATGTAATAAAAACATAACGCTTCATTATGAAAGGTCTTCATACACCTCTGAAGACATAGTTATGTATATTTTATTGCATTTCTGTCAATAGATCCTCTGAAAAATTACACACAGCACCTTGAAGATATTGCATAAAGTCTTATAAGACATGAAACATTCTTACCCTGGATTCAAACTCTAGAGTGAAGTTGGTATTCAGTGTCTCTAGAGGCATCTTGTTATAAAGCAGAACTGGGTTGTTTCTATCTTCTGGCGTATCCGTTGCCTGCAAACACATAGGCATTTCTGAAAGGGTTGACAGACAATTTCACAGGATGCGAAAAACTTTTGCCTGCATTGGGGCATTAAATCTAGAACCTGTAACCTAGAGCCAAACCCACCCAATTACACAAATACATGACACAATGAGCTTGAGCATTTAGTTACTGTCTCAACAGCGGTGTGGGTCTGATGTCAGCTCCAGCACAACCAAACACATTTACTAGAACTGTAACCCATACTCTGTAAACTTAGTAGGAATGAGCTCACTATCGTAAAAGGTAAAAACATCACCATGAACTGTAGAGGAAAAACATGCCACTGATATTTACAAAGTGAAACACACTGTTCCTTAGGCTTTACGTGTACAATAAAGTTGCAAGTAACTAAACCAGTATTTTCCAGCTAAATAATCATCAAAACAAGAAGCTAGATATTTGAATACAGTAGAAATTAGTGTGTGAGACACTGAGTGAGAAACAGTAAAACAAGACTACTACTACAAAAAAAACATTTTTTATCTTGAAAATAAAATTAACTTTATTTATCAAAAACAAAACATCGTCGTCGCTGTCCTTCTCAAAACTCGGATGTCCAAATTCGTTGTTTTTCAGGAAATGGAAAAAACACTGTACATTTTGTGTTGTCAAATTGACAAGCATTTTTAAATACAGTTTAACACCTTTATTGGTAGATATTTGCAAGACCCAGTGACAAACATAAAGAGTGACTAATAATAACGATTTATGGCGAAAAAGTAAAATTCACAAAAGATACAAGGTTTTAGAAGGACAACAGCAATATTCAATATTCAAAATTTATAAAAATATAATATAATATATTCTAAATGTATAGTAATTAATATTTACATTCGTTTTTTAATAATAATAATAATATTTTAAATATAATGAATATAATAATTTTTAAATAAGTAATATTTAATTTTATTATTCAATTGAAATCAATACATTAATTCATTAATATATTGATATATGCTTATGGTTGGATATACAGCTACTTTCTTGAACTTGAACATTCAATTTTGTTTTCTCAATGCAATATAATACTGTACCAATTTGTTACACCAACCTCTGGCCATTATCGGTGTCTGTAGGTTTGATGAAGACAGCTATACTTAACTTGTTCGAAAATGGTTTGAATATTAAAATATCTTCAAGTTTTCATGCTTACATTAGCAATTTCTTTCTCCATCATCATCACCCGAGAAACCTCTTCTCTGATATTAGTGTCATTCACCTCCAGACCTCGGTCAGTTCTGATGAGCTTTGCCAAGTCAGTCATGAAGTTCTCATATGTCACACAGGCCTGAGAAAAAAATACACATTAAAAACAGATGAGTGCTAAATTCAATACCTGTGAGCATGCACATGTTCTTAATTTATACAGTATACGAGCCTACAGATGCTCCACAGTGTGTGTATAAACTATCTGTGCATTCTATAAAAAAATGTTCAAGCTAATTGGGTTGATTTGTTCCTTCTTTACTCCCATCATCATCCTTTCCTACAAAAATGATCTTGACAATATCTTTGTCCAAATCTTTTAATCTGTTGTTCCTTTCTGGTGAACTGAAGCTTCACAAACATATTTTCTCCATGTTTTGTTTCTAATTAACCAGCCAGGTCTAGAATGTGTTAAAGGCACATATCACTTAAGAGTTATAAGTCTGCCTTGAATAACGATTGGATGATTAACATTAGCCGGGTTTCCATCTCCCTGGTTTTGTGCGCATTTAGAAGTTTTGCATCAGAAAGGAGTGATGGAAATGCCTAATTTCAAAATTTAAACCGTTAATTTGCAAATGTGAAACACTCATGTGAGGTGGTTTTTCTTTTTTGCGAAAAGCAGTTAATGCAAATAATGGAAGATGGAAATGCATTTGCCAAATAAATTCTGACGTAGCGAACATTTAAGCCACGAGACGAAGCGGCTGTTATTGTTGATTAAGGCTATGTATCGCCAACAACTTCACGACACGATACGCATCCCGATACAAGGCCACGATGCAATACGGGTCTTTTTTTTTTACATTTCTCATATGACAGATTTAGTGCAAAATATACTTGCAGAAAATTGCCATTCATTACTAATAATCAGTTTATCTGACAAATCAATGCATAAAGTAGTTTTGAGAATGAGTCTAAAGTTGCAAAAGCTATGAGGGGCCCTACAAGCCAAAATTCATTCTAGCACTCTCACACACTCACATTTTCCTTTCGTGCACATGTCTACACTCACACATTTTAATGCGCACATTCTAACGTTTTTCTCTTATATTCATATATTTTACACACACATTTATACATTTTGCTCTTATGTAAACGTATTCAAAGTATACATTTAGTATTAAAAATTATAAATGTATGTAAGAAGAAAATATATGTATGTCTGAAAAAAATATATGTATGTAAGAGAAGAATGTATGTATGTGTGAGAGAGTATAGTGAAAACGGAAGGAGTATGATGGAAACGGAAGGCAGGTCATGCGGACGGCGCTTCCGTGTATCAAAGACGCCGTAAAATGCGGCGTTTTCTATAATATTAAAATCAGCAGCGCCTTTTCTACACAGTCCAGCCCCTCCAATTAACAGAAAGACCTGTGTAGTAGAATGTCGATCTGAATAACGTTTCCTGTTTTTAAATTTATTGCGAATCATGTTTAGACTTTCATTATGTGATATTTTTCCATTGGGCACGTTTTTCCTCCTTTTTGTTTATCATAGGTGCACAAACGGCATATTTTTGAGAGTGTGTACGTTCATGTCTCTGTGTACGTTCATGTTTGTGAGGTGTCAGCCTCGTTAGAGCAGTGGACCGCATGCGCATCAGCAGCACAGTCTCGCTTTTAACGACAGGAGTTCAACTCCGCGGTCCGACCATATTCTTCGTTCCTTTTGAATTGTTTTATTGGGTCATGTTTTTAAATGTCGGAACACTACCCTCTTGCTGACAACTGATTAAATGACAAAGAAAAGCTTATTAACAAGCCTTAATGTAGTGTAAGGCCTTAATGCATGTAACAACTGTGGTCCCGTGCTGTGTCTCTCTCTCTCTCTGCTCGTTGCTGTTTGATCGTATCACGAGTCATGTTCGGTAAAATGTATTCGGCCATTTCACATATTCGGCCGAACACCGAACTTGCGTTTTTTGCTATTTTCGGCCGAACATTTTCGGTGGCCGAACATTCGGTGCATCCCTAATCTTGCTTTGCTGGATGATTTGGCAAACCTTCTTTTATTGAAAGCACAATGTAAAGACACACTTAACAGAACAATGTGTGACCCTGGACGACAAAACCAGTCTTAAGTAGCACAGGAACATTTTAAGTAATCGCCAAAAATTATTGATTTTTCTTTTATGCCAAAAATAATTAGGATATCAAGGAAAGATCATGTTCCATGAAGATATTTAGTGAATTTCCCACCGTAAATATATCAAAACTTTATTTTTGTGAGTAATATGCTATGCTAAGGGACTTCCTTTGGACAACTTTAAGGCGATTTTCTCAATATTTTGATTTTTTTGCACCCTAAGATTCCAGATGTTCAAATAGTTGTATCTCCACCAAATATTGTCCTATCCTAACAAACATACTGTAAATCAATGAAAAGCTTAGTTATTCAGCTTTCAGATATTCCACCATATATATTCCACCAAAAATAACTCCAAATTATGTTGCTTTTTCCTTCCTTTTCCAAATCTCCTATAAATAATTATGAAATTAACAATAAAAACCAAATTGAGCAAACCATGAATTGCGCAAAGAATGCGTCTTCAAAGACTGCTGTGATCTGTTAAGTGAGAGCACAGAGTACATTTACGTGATTTATAAAGGAAGGTTTCGTCACCATATATGGTTCATTGGGGGCATTTCCGAATGCAAATGACCGTGAACGAGCATAGTGCTTAAGAATTTAAGATTTATCAACAAGGATTACTTGCTGGTGTGAGTAAGAACAGCGTGTGCACGTTTGATAAATACAGAATTTTTTTATACTTCGACACATTCTAAATTTTATTCGTAGAACAAAATATTGAACCTTTTCTACACACTTTTGATAAAAAGAACTTGATGGAAACTCACCAATTTTGCATGAGTCTTTCATCCTGTTATAGTGAACTTTGAAAAGATTCGCTGGAAACCCAGCTATTGTCTACCAAACCACCATCCACCAGCAGGAAATTCATGCTTGTCTAAGCTTGTCTTTTCGTCAAAGAAATAAGAGGTTGAGAAGAAGAATGAGAGAAAGATAAAGCGAGAAGATATACCTTTGCTTGTTTAACAGTTCATCTTACCTCTTCATAGGCCCCAGTGCACACATAGTAGTCTCTTGAGGATAGGCCAAGACTGGACTGGTCGAACTGACACAGAGAATAAAAACAGAAGACAATCACCCTTTCATTCTTAATAGGAAACCCAATGCATATACATAAAGAGCACTCCCTGTAAAACAGTATCGTTTACTGCCATTAAAACCATGAAAGCACTCAAAGGTCCCCTTCTAAGGCCTATAAACAGATGTAGTGTTTGTTCATAAAGATTTTTAGATTTTAAGTGTTTGGCTTAAAAGGCTCCATGAAGAGAGAGGTTACGGCTGTTAAGAGAAAGTGTGTTTTACACATGTGAAAAAAGAGTTAGTCTGTTGTCGCGCACACCTACATGAATGATGTGTGCATTGGAGTCTCTGTCATCTGTACCGATAAAAAAACTAATTAGGACTTGCTTTCCATATTTCTCATTCAGTTTGGCTATGGCATCTTCTGCTCTCCAGTTCATTCCTGCAGAGGTGAGAAGAGACAGGAGGAGAGGGAATATTGTAAAATAGTCAACTAATGAGGTATTTGGGGTTATTCATGAAATATCCTTTGAGAAAACATCGCATACCGTATGTGTTGTCCCAATCATCTGTTGCTATGGGCCACTCAAAGACATCTGGCAGCACTGTCAGCAGAGGCGAGCCTCCTCTCTGTTCAATGAAGCCTGTCAGAAAAATGCAAAACATTGATGTAATGCATGCTTATTTTAGCATGCAATTAATATTGAAATCCTTTCTGAGAGTCTCTGCATAGCTCAGCTGGGCAATCACATAATGTCTTTCTGGGCAATGTCATAGTTATCTTTTTGACGTCCTTATGACAGTTGATGATGACTTTTCAACTCAAGCAGTTCCTGTAAACAAATTCAATTTCAAATTATGATTGAAAAAACTTGATCTTTCTTTTTCTACTTGTTTTAGCTTTTGAACTTTTCACAGCATGCACCCAGAAGAAAATGTTATTGCTCGAAGGTTGCTCTTACGTGGCTCAGGAGATAGGAAGGAGTCCTTAGTTGTGTTTTATTTGATTCTTAAATTTTTCCTAAAATTGATCTTGTATGTATTTTAACAATAGTCTAATTTTTCTAAGCAGAGGTGTTACTCCACTAAATTTCATTAAACTTTACAAACAAATTTCGACGTTTTTTTTTTTTTACTTTTAATATCGTCGCTGTCGGGCGGAAACCTCCTATGTCCAAATTTGGTCAATTTCATATTTTTTCACAAATCGATCCTATTGGTCAGTCCCCATGTGGGTCTGTTATTTTTACAAATTATTAACCAATCTAAAGTGTTGAAAATAGCTTGAGAGCAAATCTCTTAACTCCATTGGACACTTCAACTGTCTGAGAAGTCTCGTAACTCCACCTCTTCTTCACTCCGCGGGAGCTTCTCAGCATTACGTCTCCTGATTGAACGTTTTTTAGACAATTACGAGTGAAAATAGTTAGGTTAGATACATTTAAGTAGGCCTGTTTAGTTAAAAATCATAGCTGCAATGCTTCGGTGCAGAAGGAAGCCCGTGAGCCATGAAGGTAAGTTTGCGAGCAGATTCGGCTAATTTCCACCTATTAGACAGCCTAGTCAGCTCATCGTTTTTTGTATTACATCACTTATAGTTCTTAAACCTTTAAAATAGAGTTTAAGAAGATGTATGTAACCACAGTCGTTAGCTTTGGTTAACTATTGAAGCCTTTTCTCTTGTCAAGAGGCTCAACGCAACCGCCGACTTTATTTGCGTGCAGATTAATTTTCGCCTATATTCGCCTGTTTAACGTTTTATTTTGGTATTGCATCACTCATAGCTCTAACGTTTAAAATAGAGTTTAGGAAGATGTATGTAACCACAATCATTAGCTTTCATTAGCTCTTAAAGCCTCGTCTCTTGTCAAAAGGCTCAACGCGACCACAGACTTTGATGAACACTGCTGGCAGCAGCGACGTCTGTGTCCGTACCATTCTTATCAATGACAGCGTAATCTCGTATCTCCCTGCTCCCAAATCATAAACCTTGTATCTCCGATTAAACATCGTTTTTGGGAAATGTTGTGTTAATGTTGGTACACAACAGTATATGATAGCAATATAAGGTATAATACCAACTTTAACGATACAATGTTTAATAACTCAAAAAATATGCAGTTTCTTTAATTTCCTGAAAAATAATGGTTTTGGAGATTCGAGGATTCCGCCCGACAGCGACGATATTTAAGTACATTACAAATCTGGTATATTACTTTTATTCAAGTTAAACCATCTTTGAGTGAAATTAATTGCGTAAAAGTAAGAAAGTACTATGATTTTTAATGTACTTTTTTAAATGTAAAAAATGACATGTACAGCAGTGGAAAAAATTAAGAGACCATTCCAAATTTTCAATCAGCATTTCTAGATGTATAGAAACAATCTTTTTATTCAAAATTTGGTAGAAATATTGTTAGTAGTTGACAGAATGAAACAAAATGAGCCATTTTACATACTAAATAATAAAGTCAGAAAAACTGAAAATGGTCTCTTAATTCTTTCCGCGGCCATATTTATCTAATGTAGTTGAGTAAAAAGTATGACATAGGCTATGAAAAAATTGTACTTCTCTACATAATAAAGCAAAGTAAATACACTGATAAAGTATAATATCTGATCCTTCAGAGTAAAAAAGTACTTCACACCTCTGTACAAGAGTATGGAGACGTTAAATGAATGTAGATTGCATAGGTAAAATAATCTAGATTTGGGTAAATTTGATGCGAAATATTTGAGTTCATATCGAAATCTTTCAAAAATATCGATATGATTGCAGACTTGACAAATCTGAACCCAGTATGTGACATTGTTGAGAACTCTTCTGAAACAGAATAGAGATATTTGTGAGATTTATTCTTTTTCTTAAGAGTAATACCTAAAGCAAAAGTTTTCTCTACATTTAATCTCATTGATGTCTATGCAAAATAACCAAGATATTGAAGAGATTTAATTTGCAATATATTTTTCTGATCCCATTTGATGAATAGAAAAGAAGTAATTTTTTTAATTGTCAGTATTATAAATACCCTCAGTGTGATATATCCTGTAGTCAATGGTCTCCAACCAGTTCTGTTGTTCTAATATATTGTGTACTCACTCTCATTGGTGCAGGATTTGTAGAGGATCTTGGCTTTGGCTAATGAGCTGCTGCTTCCGCTGTCCTCTCGCTCCAGCACTCCTGTAGTAAAAACAGTAAAGAATTACTGAGGTGAACATTACGACTGCCTTCGACCCCATTTATACCTGGTATTATGATCCATCTTGTGCTATTTAATGAAATGGAATACAGTTCTGCCATCATTTACTCACCCTCTTGTCATTTCTAACCTTTTTTACTTTACTTTTTACCAAAAGTTATTTTATTTTAAAGAATGTTTTTAAAATGGAATGTTTTTTAATGGTCTTAACAAAGGTCTTCTGAAGCGAATAGATGCGTTTAAGAGAAACATCCATATTGACAGCACTATTAACGTTGATGTCTAGCTTCAGTCATCTCTCGAATGTGCGTTAACCAGAGGCTTGTTTTTCCGGCAGATGACGCAGGTGTGTCGTACGTTCCGGTGACGAACGCTGCATTTTTCGTTTTGTTCCAATAGGATAGCGTCTAATCTGGCGGGGGATTTCGTCACCGTCATTTGCTGGAAAAACAATTAAGCCTCTGGTTCACACGCATTCGAGGGATAACGGAAGCTAGACATCAACATTAATAGCGCTGTCAATATGGATATTTCTCTTAAACAAATGCATCGATTCGCTTCAGAAGACCTTTTTTTAAGACCACCGTGCCGTGTCGTGCAGTTCTTTGATCGATGGATGCACTTTTGGAGCTTCAAAACGTCAACACCCATTCACTCCCATTCTACCGCTTGGAAGTAAAATGATGCGTGGTATTATAACTGCATTATTCTTCAAGAAGAATTTGTGATGCGTTGAGGGTGAGTAAAACATGGGAAATTTTGATTTGATAGTAAAGTATCCCTTATAATAGTGCTAGTATCCCTTATAATAGTGCTAATGTGTCCAGAATGTGTCAAACCACAGTAGTTGGAAAAAACACACATCCCAATTGTGTGTTGTGTAAATGGTCATTTGAGAAACAGACACATGAGAAACATACACATATGTACTCACAAAATCAAAGAGGCTCCCCTCAAAATCCGATTACAAGTCACAGTGCAGGTGATATCATGACAACAAACTTTAACTATCAAGGCTTATTGAGATGAACTTAAAACGTCTAAACATTATTTGAATCAATGTGTTTGTGTACAAAACTAAATGAAAACCTCATGCTTTGCAACAAAGCGTTTAGTGGTGTCACTCAAGAATCCTTCATCCTTGTCTCCTCTTTACCTTTCATTCTTTATCTGTCTGAATAATTGGGCAAGCTGTTGCTCTAATTCTCTCATATCCTGTCTGCAGGGTTTGCGTTCAGATTTTGTTTTAATTAGTGCTTTGGTTCCGAGTGTTTCCTGTGAAAGGGCACAGATCATGTGTGTGATTGGATTAGAGGCCGCCTGGTGTCCATGTGGCACGAACCCCTACAGCTTCAAAACTCTGTCACTTAATCTCACTCACTCACTCATTTTCTTTATCCATCTGACATGTGCAGAATACAGTTGCATTATATGTAGATCGACTTCAAAGACAAAATACTTATTAATACCAAGGCAAGACACAAGTTATGAATACAAACACAAAAATGAATGTCCAGATAATAAGCTCAAATAAAACAAAAACAGATGTCTAAAAGACTGGTGTCCATATCAAAGACAAACAACTGTGTTTTTTTCTGTTACTGGAATGGCCGTAAAAGCTAAAATACAGTCCGGTTGAAAGTAACTTTTTGATATTGAGATCAGCAAGTAGCCTTATCTGACCCACATCTCTGACAAAGCTCACTCTGTCCCTGCAGGAAACAGCCCTTCCCTCCAGCATCTCCTCCATCTATATGCATGAGTATTCCTGCTGGCCCTGTTCAGAAAGCTTTTCGAATTTATATCCCATTTATATCCCTCGATATGGATTATGCCCCTCACCGACAGCCTGTAACAGTCTCCCAGAGATGTTAACATTTAGACATTCAAAAACAAAAGTTTAAAAAAGGCATGCACATTCACACACCACAAGGGCTCAGGTGCAGGACAAAAACATGAAATGGAAAACAAAATGTCCGCAGACTGAAAACTGCTCCACAAAATTAATAAATAACCAGCAACGTTTCAATCGTTGCCTATGAAGACCTGACAGTCGAAACGTTGCTGATTATTTATTCAATTTGTGGAGCAGTTTTCAATGTGCGGACATTTTTTTTCTGTTAACATTTAGACATTAACATCCATCATGTACTGTATTTATCTCCTTTTTTGTTGGCCAAATATTCCTGTGGATATGAATGAATTCATGGAAAGTTTCCCATGTGTGAAAAGAATGGAAATACCTCTCACTGTTTTTGTTATGTTTCATATTTTTCTCTTTATTTTCTTTTTCTTTATCACACAGTTAGGCCCGGTTTCACAGACATGGATTAACTTAAGCCAGGACTATGCCTTAGTTGAATTAAGATATTTATGTCGCTTTTATAAAATGGTGAGCATCTCGAGACAAAACAATGGAACTGATATATTTTAAGATATTTCTGAGCAAGTTATATTCAGTTAAAACAGGTCACACATTCATTTTAGTCTGGGACTAGCCTTAAGCCTTGTCTGTGAAACCGGGCCTAAGTCTTCTTTATAACCTGTGTATTCCAAATACTCGATTTACTCTCTCTCTCCCTCCCCCTGTTTTTCTCCCATCCTCTAATCCAGACGTTCTCAATAATGTGGTCTCAACCCCACATGGGATTTCCAGAGATGCAGAGACGCGCTTGTCTGAAGTTGAAAATCATTGGTGTACCCGTAAGCCAATCACATAACGTTTGGTTATGACGTATGTTATGTGCCGACTCAGCTGCCTCGAACTTCCGCTGTAAACAGGTATGCGGCGAAAACAAAACCATCGAGCGAAATACCGGAGTGAAGATGGCTGTGAACGACTTTTGCAGATTATGTGAAGTAAATCTACGCATCCACGGTACAAATTGTGCATCTAAACTAATATTTGACAGTAGAGACCAACAAGAAAATATTTGCAGCCAACTGTCAAAGTTAGGATTAGTTCTTCTGTTAAACACAGCTCTTCGTACATTTCGAGTCTGTCGGAAATGCTGCAACTTAATTGCAAGATTACAGCATGACATGGCAATATTCAAGGACTGGAAAACAAAGGAGACACTGACCTGTCAAAAGGGTGCCAGTTCGAGCTCGACAGATAACGTAAAAGAGACCGAGATACACCCTCTAAAACTCCAAGCACAATAAAAAAGCCGAGGAAGGCCATGGACTTGCCATCACGGAGCAGTGTCACCGAGGTGGGTTAAATCACAATTATCGCCTTACCGGACTTTGGCCTCCCCAGTTTCTCGCTGACGATCGGTAACAGTTGATAAATTAATCTTTTCTCAAAACCTGTCGGGAGTAGGGCCACAACATCACCTCCATTCAAAATGTGAACCAAACACTCTTCTTGTTCGGGCTTCAGTTGGCAAATGCCGGGAATATTATCCACAACAGAGCGTGTAGCATTCCGTGTCTCCATGTCCGCTGTCGTTTTAGAGTTCCCTAACCTAAACAACAATCTTAAATTCGGCACTTAGCATCTACGTCACGGCTCTCAGCCCGCTCTCTGTTTGTTGGTTGGACGGCTGATGTTTGTTGGTTGGACGGAGCCGGGGATAATATGGGAGCTGGTTTGCTATATCACACTGAGTACAGAAGCGAACTGAACTGAAATTGAGCGGAAGTACAAAGTCTGACGTAGTCACGCTAGCAGAAGTCAGCTTCAGCACTCACAAGGAGTACCACAGGCCGACCTGCCTTACATCAAAACTGAAGTAGTATTTATGCTGACGGAGATTTCTAACAACGTCAGTACTTGGGTAAATCAACAACACATGATTGGTTGTCAATAGATAGTTACTTGAACAAGAACACAAAGCTCTCAAGGAGCTCTGAATTCATGAGATAGGACATATAGTCCTATAGATTATCAAAGATGACAGGCATATACTTTGGAACTAATTAAAATGTGTTAAAAGGCCACTAGGT
Organism: Triplophysa rosa; assembly: GCF_024868665.1. Lineage (NCBI taxonomy): Eukaryota > Metazoa > Chordata > Actinopteri > Cypriniformes > Nemacheilidae > Triplophysa > Triplophysa rosa. The sequence continues at coordinate 11,680,633 of NC_079901.1, read as the reverse complement.
CTCTGGTGTTATGTCCATCTTGTGATTTTCCATCCGTTCTCACTTCTCCTGGAACAATACAATCACACACACACACACACACACACACACACATAAAGACCCTCAAGGCTACAGTGCATGCTAACTGCAGATGTTTTCGTACATGATAAGAGGGCTCCTCTTAACAGTAACGATGACCTAGTAGAAAGAGAGGCCTAGGCATTCATAGAAACTCAAATGAGGTTATTCTAGTAATGTACTACTTCTACAGTGTTATTTGTTAATATCAAAATCACAAATAAGAGAATAAATATTGATTTATTTGAATCATACTTGAATCAAAAATAAAATAGGATAATGCTGATTAATAATTGATTAGAATCAAAATATAAAAGGATATATGTGACCCTGGTCAATTTTTCGAAATTGAGATTTTTACATAATCTGAAAGCTGAATAAATAAGATTTATATAGATGTATGAGTTGTTAGAATAGGACAATATCTGACTGAGATACAACCGTTTAAAACTCAGGAATCTGAGAGTGCAAAAAATCTAAATATTGAGAAAATCGCCTTTGAAGTTGTTAATCAGGGGCACTGTGGCAGACCATCCACTCACAAAAATAAAGTTTTTATATATTTAAGGTAGGAAATTTACAAAATATCTTCATGGAACATGATCTTTACTCAATATCCTAATGATTTTTGGCATAAAAGAAAAATCGATAATTTTGACTCATACAATGTATTTTTGTCTTTTACTAAAAATGTTCCCGTGCTACTTAAGACTGGTTTTGTGATCCAGGGTCACATATATACTGTATATATACCCTATCAAGTTAAACTGTTATGAAGGGTCAGTGTTTTCATTAATAAGACCTCAGACTCTGGACTTGCAAAGGTGCAATGTAAGCATTATGAAAGTGCTATGAACATTTCCCCTCCTTGTTCTTTTTTTGTACTGATTTATGGAGGCCTTCTAGGCTGAACTTTGAGGTAGCAGCAGGTCCAGAACTTTTTAACCAGGGTTGGCACATGTGCGTAATCCTTAACCCTTTCAGTCACATGGGCAAGCAATCATTACACACATGCACTCTCTTTAATAATCACTTACTATGAAATAAGTAAATGATGTCCATTTTCTTAGCGGGGCTAGACCAACTGTATTCATTTTCGAATCAAAGTCATATTACATGATGTCTCACCTAAATATTGTGGAAGGGGCTTACTTATGATTATGGCCACAGATGTCTACATTGCTGTCATCACTCACAGTAAAAATCCAAAATGCCACAACATTTCACAGGCTTTTGGTTGTAAAATTGTTCAGATTTAAATTCCTGAAAAAATGGGATTACCTTATGGGAATGTGTTGGTTTGTTTTTATGTTTTCCCAGGTGAAAATGTATTTTGCATTTAAAGTGCTCTATTTTCACGCACTAATTTTGTATTTAATATACAAAAAATAGTCTTTAGTACTTTTTAAAGGTCAAATGTGTAATTTGTGCAACATAACTAAGTCTTCAGAGGTGTATAAAGACCTTACATAATGAAGTCTTATGTTTTTATTACCTTAGAATGAGCTATTTCTATCTAAAAGGACAAACTGCTCTACAGATCACGTTTCGTAAATACATTATCTCCTTCAGCAAAGAAGCAAAAAAGTGATGACATCTTAGCCCTGTGTCAGCCACCATAGTGCACAAATCTACGTCAGTTCGTAGTATGATTTGACTAAGACCGCCCAAATGTAAACGCAAGTAAGGTGGGCGTACCTGTCAGTACAATTGCTTTGGAACCTGATGTTCCAAATATGGTAAGAGACGTTACATTTCTGTCACACGCTTGCAGTATTCGACCAGTCACTATGTTTAACTGGCCAATCATAGCACTTCTCGATTTTCAGAGCGATGATCTTTGTAAAAAAATCTGCATGTTTCAGAGAGTATGTGGAAAATACAGCATTTTTAACCTTAAATCATGTATACACATTGCATTACATGCCGTGTCATATGACCCCTTTAAGATAAACTTCAGAAGATCTAAGTGTATTCAACTATGCTATTTTGAGACAGCGTGAATAGAAGTACTAAATAATATATTTTTTGGACTATATATATATTAAGTATAAACTTAACGTGTGAAAATAGACCATAATGTTTAGTTTACTTGTGGATTTTTAAGTTCACTCAATATATTTTGATAGTCTTCAGCATGTTGTATGTTTAGGTCTACACAACAGCACATAAAATTTAATATTCATACATGCATACACACACAGTCAACACAGTGTTCACCGATCGGCTTTGACAGTTCCAATATGGCAGACGACTTGCAAATGAGCTATAGAAAGAGCCACTAAGGATGCATCTATGTATATATCTATAGTTTTAGCCATGTATGTAACAATGAACAATTCTTAAGGAATCAGTTTAAAAGTAGTTAATCTACAATTTCAACCATACTTACAGTTCAGATGTATTGATACTGAGGACAGTCAACCAAAGCCAGAGCTCTGAACACTAATGCAATCAAATTGATATTTGCATAAAAGTCTAATCAAGACACAAAACAATCTCTTATTTCTCAGTCAGTGTTCCGTTTCATTTCTCAAATACTCAACACACTGGAAATGCTAATGAGGGGATTTAGATTTGTCTGGGGAAGTCACAATCCCCACTCTTTTCTCAGCAATAATCATTTTTATTGAACTCAACAGAGTGTTCGTTCATTGATTAGCAAGATTTTTCATTTCATTAAACATTAAACAAGTTATGAGGCGTCATAAAAATTCACATCGAGTAAATAATAAATGGCATCTTAAGTGCTTGAATTTCTTCTGTTGTCGCTTTTAATCAAGAAGTCATTAGCACTCTGAATTAAACGCTTCTGAAGAAATGGCTGATTGTAACATCATTAATTTTTAAAAGGCATCACCAAGGTGCAGAAAGATACAGCGAGAAAGAACAAGAGACACATGAGATAGAGGGGGATGTTTGACATTCTCATCATTGCTTGTGTACACGGACAAGCACTACCGTCAGGGTTAAATGATAGCTCTGGTAGCGTTTAACCCCTGGAGCTCGAGCTCCCTACAGATTTGATAACACTTAACTCTTAACACGTCCATTCCCTCAACCTCTCCTACCCTCCTGCACTTCCTGCTGCTTTCTCCTCCACCACCTAAAACATGATCATTAGTTACATGCTTCCTCATCTGTGCCCCCTCTAAAGTATCTCTCAACCCCTGGGGCTGCTGCTGCTCCCTATAAATCAGTCTCCATGCTCGGGCTAATTAGCAGCTCTTGCCTGGACAGACAGCAGATCTCTTGCACCTTCTCAGGATTCGAATCCCCCTTTTCCTCATCATCAATCTACATCTTGTACGCCCCCCATAACTTAAACAATCCTTGCTTCATTCCTCAAGACACACTACAGTGCTGTAAGCATTTCTAGATTAAAATATATGTGTCAGAGAATTCACTACTAGTGTAAAGAAGAAAAAAAAGCAAAGCTATAAATGTCAGTCCAACAATCAGAGTCCCAGTGAGCTGTAAATCAAAAAACAGCCATAACTAAACTGTTGCTTGAATGGATTATATTTGTTCTCACTTGCTGCATTAAGGCGGATTTAGACCCTACTCCTGAGTACCCTACGTCGTAGCCTGATGCACACCTCTCCAAAAATGTAATAGCACGCCAATGCTACCCGGACCGCAAGCGCTGTGATTGGTCTGTTTGAACCCCCTCCCTTCAGATCAAAAAACTGTGTGATAGCGTCGGGTTTACTCACACCCATTTCCAAACTAATTATATAAATAAATCGCGTGTTCTTGTTTGTAACAACTCAAGCTGCAAAAGTTACTGTTTGCCACTATCACTGCTAAATGCTTCAGACAGCGTACACAACGAACCGCTTCTTCTTCTACGGCTCTTGTCTTGGTTACACAAGCAACACTCCTGTGGACACTGACGCCTAGTGGCCATTGCCTGTTGACACGGACAAGTATAAACAAAAACCGACGTGTTGCCTACGGCAAAGAGGCTACGGTGTAGGTCCGACGAAGAAGTAAAATCCAGCCTTAAGGGACTGCAGGTCCCCACAAACTTTTACTATCATTGTAGTGACATGGTTGGATAAAACCAACCGCTGAGTTATACATTAACATGTGCTGGGTTGTTCCAAAATGTTGGGTTGTTTCAATCCATGGTTGGGTAACAATAACCCTACATAGGTTCGTTTCTATCCCAATGGTTGGTTTTGTCATATTTTGCAAAACACATTCCAATATTTTATACTCATGAAATAATTTTATGGCCCATAATTTTATGAAGATAAATCAGTAGCTAAACGTGTAAATACGTGCTATGCATTTGTATCTGCCAATGTATTTTGTAAATGCCAGTTTACACATTTGTGACAATGTTTCTGCAACTTCAAATTCAGAAGACAGATTTGTGAGTTTTGTCCACAAGTGCAAATCTCAACATTCAACTTCAGTTTTTTATTTTACAATAATTTCACATTGGGGCTGTGAGTGTACATTTTAGTGTACAGGTACAAATACTTACTTTACAAGTTCACAAATTAAAATCTACATGCTCTCAAGTTTATGGAGGAATTTCATGATATGTCGTTATGTTTTTGATCATTATTCACTATGTATTGCTCTTCGTTTTAAACACATTTGTATGAGATTCAGAAAAGCACCCTGCACAGCTGTGTTTTTGATGTCTGGCAGTGTTTATGAAATCTGGGGACTTTTTCTAGCCCCAACCCTACAGTATGAGCAAATCTGGGCATGTTCCGCCCCATTACTATGACTACAATCTACATTGAGCAAGGCCACAGTTTTGCCACAGATAAAGACAAGAGAAGGAGGAGAAGAAGGGGAAACAGGTCATGATGACCATGACATAATTGTGGTGGGCGAGGATATATAAAAATATATTTAAAAAATGAGGTAATAGCCAGCCTACCACGAATAGATACGCACCTTGTTGCCTGGGACATAATGGTGGCAGAAAATCAACAATTGGTTAATAGAAATAAGAGATAACGGGAATCTACCTGATTGGTTTTAGAAAGGACCACCTTTCAGAAGTTTTATTATAACTGTAGACTGAAAACACTTGGTTTTTAGATGACTTGGAACATCTCTTGTTTGACTCGAGCAAATAAAGTTAACTCCTTGACACCTGGACTTTCTTTGTCTGAGAGATTTTTTGAACTACAAGACTGATATTTTTACCACAACAAGTTTTGAATTTAGAGGTTTAGATTATTAAGTGACTGATAACAAACCCTATAGCCCATGGCTTCAGATGGTGTTGCTGTACCTTTGAGTACCACCTCCAGTTCATCTCTGAGGATGTCGAAGGTGCTGTAACGTGAACTGGTCTCGGGTATGATATTCTTCTTCAGCCAGCCACCACAGGCGTACTGGTAGAAGTTGTCGCATGGGTTCACCGTGGGGTCCATGTTCTCAATAAGGCGAGATGCTACAGTGGCACAAAACAGTTTTAGTGTGAACAAACTTTGTGAAGCCATTTCTTACAATAGACAACAAAGTTCAGTGCTTTAGAAAACGATTAAAAGACATTACAAGACATCAAATAATAGAACAAATGCAAAAATAAATATGCAGTGTATTTTAAATGTATCTCTATTTGTATTTTAAATGTATCTCGTTTACCTGATTGTGTGCAGTCAGCTGTTATGCAGACTTCATCTACAAAAAAAGAAACATCAGGTGTTATAACTAGTGGAGCTTGTGTTTTTGGTTTGTGCAAGAAGCCAAGTTTTAAGTGTAAACTCATGATAAATGTTTATATAATATTGAAATGACATGAATTTGTGTCAAATTTATAATTGTGCTTGTAGCAATGTTCGTATAAAGGGAGGAAGGAGGCGGGAACCGGCAAACGTTAAATAAACTTTAATACAATAACCAAACAACAAAACCAAAGTAAACGGCCGGTGTAATGCCGAGAAATGCACCCCTGCCAGATTCTGCACCTCCTTCAATAACACGATGTCCGATTGGCTAACTCTAACCCCTCCCCACACCTAATTCTAATCCTAACCCCTCCCCTACCACCTAATCCTCACCCTAACCATTGTGGGGAGGGTGGGTGCATAATTTGGCAGGGGTGCATTTCTCGGCATTACACCGGCAGCCACCTCACAGTCGACTGCCGGCTAAACAAGCATAACTAAAACACAATGTCCAGAACTGGTCCTCTCTCGTCGTACCTTCCTGTCGCACCTCCTCTTATGCTTCCGGAGCTCCTCCGTGAGAGATGCGAGACCGGTGTAACGCACAGCTGACACTCATTATAACTCGCGCCACCGGCCTCGTGTCGTTCCGGCTCTCGCCCCGCCTCCCTCGTCACAGTGCTCATTTAAATGCATATGTTTTGTTTTTACTAAAATATCACTAGTTAGTAAAATGTTAAATCTAGTCTGCTTTGAACTAGAACAATTCAAATGCATCATACCCTTTAATAGCACGTTGTAATGCATTATACATAAAGGGGTGGTTTCCCGGACAGGAGTTAGACTAAAATAAAAGAGCTGTCCAAACTGAAAACAACTTGCACTGACATATAGTAAAATACACCAGTGCCTTTGTGCTGTTTTAAAATGCACACAAGTATTGTTTTTTTGTAATGCATTTTTGTTAAAACTACTTAAATTGTCTAATTAAAATAAAGCCCAGTCCTGGTTTAAGATAATCCCTGTCCGGGCAACCACCGCAAAGGCATGAAGAAAAGTGTTACCCTAAATTCCATTTGTTTCTGTTATTACTGTATGTTTAAATCCATTTCACATGATTCTGCAGATTTTCCTTCCAAATTTGCACATTAAATGTGAAATGCAAAGATCAACACACGGCCTTCATGTTTACACCCTCTTGGCCAAAACCCCACATCTCTGCCCTCCCATCCTGATCCCTGCTGCGGCTGAGAGGAAGAGCGCATGTGGAGATCATCTCCATATTCTCCAATCTATACCTGTGCGGTTTAAACATTTATCCAGGACATTAATGGCAGATGATCAGAGTGTGAGAGGAATGTTACAATAAGCTCCATCTTCTGCCCTGAGACCTCTAATGAGGTGTGAAGGGGGATCACACGGGTAACAAGCCAGGTTGTGGGGTGGATATTATTTCAGAAAGTATCAACCAGTGCATTTTTAATAGTAAATAAAAGCCCTGTAATGAGATGCTAAAGTATGAAAGAGGTAAGAAGGAAAGAAATTTAAATGAAAATCTATTAGTGAAGTTGTTACAAAATGTTGCTTGGTGGAAATATTTAATAAGTACATAGAAATAGATAAATAATGACTATTTACACTGTAAGTGATGTATGAAAGTATTTACCAAGTGGGGATGAGGATATATCAGATATGTTTACTCTTAAGCTTATTTAGGATCATTTTGTTGGAGAGTGTGAATATTTTGACACGTGGAGATTTTTTTTACTTTATTTTATAGATTCATGAAACTTGGTTTAAGTATTTTTAATCTACTTGGCAACTTCTATGTGTCTGAACGCTCACACTATACTAAAAATATTGATTCAATATAACCAATTTCTAATACCCAAAAATTCGAAGTTTATATTGAAAATTGTGACAAGGTTTGCTAATATAAATTGCTCTATACTACTTTTATGCACACAGTATCTTGTACAGCATATAACTCTTCATCCATACATACACACATACAATCATGATGTCACCTTATGAAATTACCTTTGCCGTTCTGTGTGATGAAGAGGATGATGAGGGCCACAATAATGACAAAGAGCAGACATACAATCGTGATGAGCCCAATCTCCAGTGAGGTCCAGCGGGGCTTTTTTTTCTGAGTGTTGTTGTCGGCCATGATCTGCTCTCCCTCTGGGGTGGCCTGTAGAAACTCACCTGAAGAAAGAGAGAAAGTTGCACTTGTAGCTCGTTCACACTGAAGTTTCTCAGACATTCCCTCAGAGAGCTTGATTTAACAGCTTTCAGACATGCACTAACACACACTGTGAGCTCTTATTGCAATGGACAATTAATAATTGATCCCTTTTATGGCACACACACCTCTCTCTCACCCTTTAGTCATACATAGAAACACACACTGACTTCCAGAGGTACAAGCTGAGGCAGAGACCTGACTCTGCAAATGACAGGACCCCGACCTGGGACAAAGTCTTAAAGTCTGTCCTGAAGGATACTGTGTCACAGACACTTTTAAGCACACATCACCTACAAACACACACTAATCCAGACTCGCATACACACTGGGGCTATGGCCCCTCATTACAAACACAATTCTGTCTCTTTTGATTTCTGGTGTATTTATGACTAATAAAGTGACGTCTCTTTAGCAACAGGGGGCTGATTTCTGTTGGGAACGGGAATGAGGACTGTCAGGGCTAATTTGGCTAATGAGTCACTTGTGGCTAAATTGGACTTCCAGGGGGCAATGGCTCTTCTTTCAGTAACAACATCTGCATTGCTTAGATTCGCCTGATTGATCTTGTGGACTTGAAATGGGTAACTGGCGTAACTATTCAAGACAAGCTTGTTTTAGAATTATTTAGATTTAAGTATGAATGATAGACTGCTTGTAAATTTAAGCAGAAGACACACACCCGTTTATTCACACACTTGATCAGAGCACGTCATGTAGCCAGTGATGAAATGTTTCATTATGTGCAAGCATTTGCATGTGCAGACAAGCAAGTCATGCCTGGTTAACACTATTTGGCACAGTTTAAATCTTCCTTACTGTAAAACTGTCACAGCAGCACAGAAGTTTTAAAGACCACATGAAATTTTAATCCATATCTGTACGTTTCTGTTAGTTTACAAAATTAACTTATACTGAATATTCAAAATAACTTAATAAAATATCCGTGCGTGTAATCTCACATATCTCTTTATGACAATACCTCTCACAATTGCAAGCAACTACAGAATATGTGCTAAAAGAAACGTGATCTTCAGAATGTCCTGCTCTCATCTATGTTTCCAAAGAAAATACGTCAAAATAGAGTGTCATGTTAAGTATGCGTAATATTCTGTTACTATGAAGGGAACTGATTTGGTGAGAATGATTTTAGGACCAGTGAGTAAAAAGTTATTGCAAAAATGACTAAGAAATGTTACACAGAGTCCATTTTGGGGCCAAACACTTTAAATGTAAGTAATAATGCTGAAAGTGTCCAATAACTTCTAACCTGTTTAAAAAGCATCTACTAAATGCATAAATGTAATGTATATGTAAACATATGTGATGTGTTTTAATGTAACGATCCAGTCTTACAGGTACAGAGAAAAATTCCAGCTGTTTTACTACTACTGTGGGTTGATCTTTTTGGTATTTTAAAATATTAAAGTATTTTTAAAGATTAAATGCCAGTTTTGCTGAAATATAAAACAGAAAATGAAAACGATTTCTGTCATTCATCTGTTCTACGTCTGTTTAGAAACTCTGTATGTAATACTGTATGTAACTGATTCTCATTAGTCATATTCTAAGCCTGTCAAAATACTTAAAGGTCCAATGTGTATTTTTTTCTGTATTATGTTGTCCAATTGCTTCTATGGTTTACCTCATTTGTAAGTTGCTTTGGATAAAAGCATCTGTTAAATGACTAAATGTAAATGTCATTTTTTGGAAGATCTATTGACAGAAATGCATTATAATATACATAACTATGTCTTCAGATGTGTATAAAGACCTTACATAATGAAGTGTTATGTTTTTATTACATTAGAATCAGCTATTTCTATCTACATACACCGCGGGTCCCCTTACTTGGAATTGGACACCATGTTGTTTCTACAGTAGCCCTAAACGGACAAATTGCTCTACAGAGCGTGTTTCGTAAATACATTATCTCCTTTGGCAAAGAAGTGAAATTGCGACGGCATCCTTGTCCTGTGAGAGCCACCATATAGTGCGTCAAAAGAGAGGGGTTGAGTGAGCCGTTGGTTGCAATTTGTAAACTCACCACTAGATTTCGCTAAATTTCACAAACTGGACCTTTAAAATCTATGCAATTATTAAAAATACATCTTGCGTTCAGTAATTAAACTAATCTTTATATCACATATTGATATTCAGATTTTAAATAGGCAACCACTTATCCAGTATTTAATCGTTGCGCAGAGCTGGAAGCTTTATCTTGGGTTATCCCAAAATATTGTTTTTATTCTTTACTATTAAAAATAAACCTGTGGTTTGTCTACAGTTCACACTAATGCGTCTAAAGACTTCTGTCTAGCTATTTGTGAACCCCACACATTCTGTGTGAACGGCTTGTCACTCAGACTCGGTCTACACTCGTGTTTTCATTTGAAACTGAGTTTTCATTTTCAAAACTTCTGTGATGCTCCTTCCAACAGTGTGTGGTTTGGCAAGACATGTTGCCTTTAGGTCCTACAATAACACCAAAGAAGCTTTAATATAATATACAGTATAACAAAGCTATGTAAGGGATAACAATCTAGCATTAATCTAGCCTCACCCCCGTGTGTTATTAGTTTCTGTTTTGTATCTTGAAGAAGATATTACCTTCCCTCCACTAGCACCTTAAAAGCATCTGGAAAAATTCAGATAGAGTATGTTTCCCTGATGTTAACCTAAGTGGCTATGTAACAGCTTATGTCCTTTGCTTCCCCACTGTGGACATGATCAGATTTAGAATCTAAATGGTTTTGCTTATGTATCTACTCGTGACTGTGGCACGTCTGGAGAACTAATGAGAACTAAGGTTTTCTTCATCAGCTTTCCATCTAGGACACCCAGGCAGGAGGCTGCTTTTGATTAAAACGCCAAGAAAGAGGGGGATTCAAGTGCAAGAGAAAGCGGCAGATGCGTCACACCAGTCATAATCCTGACAAGCATGGACAGTCCCAGGACCCCTGGATCACATATCATCTGACGTATGTGAAACGGCAGGGAACCAAACTGTCCTAGCGGGGGTACAGCAATCTCCCTGAGGTGCTACGAAACAGGAAGACCTTTCAACCTAATCTCTTGAAGCTCAGCAATGCTTTAGTGTTCACCAAACCTACGCTAGACAGATACTTTAAGAACATAACTTTAGCTTTTGCCACATAATTTGCTATTTGTTTCTACTGAAAATCATTGATTTTTTAGCATCCTTACCAGCTATGATTGTCTGTTTTACCGACCAATGGCAGACAGAGAGACCGTTTGGAAAAGCTATTTGTAAACAACATTTTTGCAATCTGTTTGGTGATGCTAGTAGCACAGGAATTGCACTCTTCTCTCTTAAAGGAACAGTTCACCAAAAATGAAAATTCTTACATCATTTACTCACCCTCGTGTCAACCTGTAAGATTTTTTCTGCAGAACAACAAAGAGGATATTTTGAAGACTGTTGTTAACCAAACAACCTTGGACCGCATTGATCACGGAAACATTTCTCAAAATATCTTATGTGTTCCACTAAAGAAAGAATCATATACAGGTTTGGGATGACATGAGGGTTAATAAATGGTGAAATAATTTATGTCCTTCAACATCCAATGAAAATGTATTAAAAAATGCATCATGCCACTCATGTCTACAAGCAACTGCAAGAAGTAAATCACATTTTGGAAAAAAGGGACAAGCCCTTCGAAGAAATTGTATGGGGTGTTTCTGTACTATACGAGCTTCTGTCTGGTTCCTAGTTGGCACTGAAATGGTGAATCATACACTTGGCAATGTTAGCTGCAGTCTGCTTTAGCGTTGGCACAGCAATGGTGAATCCTCTAAGCATGTCTGTTGAGACAAACACGTCCTCATACCCTCCAGATGACTTCTTCATCAAAATGTAATGCCTTACTAACACCCTTAGGAAACTGTTCTGCTTACAGCTCATTGGTGTTTCGGTTTAGTCTACATCTGTAAACCACTGTTTACACAATTAAATGTCTCAAGTGTGTTAAATCTTAAATGTCTTTGATCAGAGCAGACTAAACTAACTTTGATTCAGTTCCACTCAGTAAAGTAGCTCTGATGCACATGCTAGCCTTTAAAAACGGCATTGATACAGTAACTGTGAAAAACATGTATCTCCAAAATGTGTTTTATACAGTTTGGCTGTGACAGGAATGTATGACAAAACATCTGCAATAGTTTATTCAGTATATGGGTAGTTGACAAATAAACTGTAGATGTGTCCTATTGTGTGCAATAGCAAAAATTGAAGAAAAATCTCTCTTATTATAAATGTAAATATTAATCATATCAATTAATATACAGTACAATTAAAACGTTTGTTTTCAAAAAAAATTGCTGTCACGCCGTAGGCACATGTTTTTGTCAACTGTTCTGTTTTAAGGTTTTACAATGAACTCTAAAATCATTTAACTTCTTTGTGTATGATAGTTTTCTGGAGCATGTTTTTTAAAACCTGTTTTATATTTTATACAAACTATTGCAAAAGGGACATTTGTGCACAAATATTGGTCTTACTTGGTCTAAAATGGTTAGCAAATGGAGTGAGATGGCAATAATTTATGAGGAATGCATCATGTAATGTAGGCCTATTTCTATTGTATGATTACTTAGAGCTTAGAAATCGGGGAAAAAAATTGTATAGTTAAAAAATAGGGAAAACAAAAGACAAAAGACAGGGAAAGAACTTGGCAATTAGAAAGCATCTGTTATCATCAGGAATGCACCGAATGAGGGTAATACTGAACAAATCTCTGCAAAGTGATAACAAGTGATATGCAGACACTTTCAGACTGACAGCATGAAAGATTGTGTAGGTTTTTAAGTCTTCCAGTGTTGAAACATAAGCCACATATGCCAAAAAAAACAGTTTCTGGATCCGGGACTTTTATCCTGAAGACCACAGAATGATCTGCATATTTTTGTAGAGAGTAGTATGCATATATAAACATTATTATATTATAGTTATATAAAGTTGACTTAAAGGTGCAGTGAAATAGGACCACAATTTTAACCCGAGCTTTTGTTATATAAGAGGGAATCATATTCAAGCGAACATCCTGTGAGTGTCAGACCTGAAAACGCTCTTGTTACTGAAATAACAACTGTTATTGACACGAGGCTCAGCGAACGGCAGGTCCTGGAATGCACCATGGATAGGTTGATTACCGCCTCCACAGAAGAATATCAACGCCTACTTCTCGAGCCCTGTCCACTGGTTCGCGCATGACAGTACTGAACACAAGCTGCACGGAACCAGATAGAGCGAGTGTAAGCATCATGCCGTTAAAGATCGCAAAATATTGTGCAGTGCCTGGTTGTGGAAGAACACAGTCGCTGCATAACCTTCCTTCGAATTCCGACAATAATGCGTGGTTGAAGTTCATTTTTAAAGATGTTCCAGCTCACGTGGGGAAAGCATTGAGCGTTTGTTAGCTTCATTTCAACGCAGATTCCTTGAACAAGTCTTTGCGGAGAGAATAAAATTAAAAAGCAGTGCTGTGCCGTCAATATTGGATCCGATAGGAATGGCGCAGCAATCTTATGCGAGTAAAACTTATTTGTACTATGCGTCACTATTGCTTTGTTAGAGATCGCTTGATATGCCCTGATAGTATTACCTGGAGACCTCTAGTCATTTGTAATAATTGTAATCGGCATCTCTTTGATTTGGCGGGCTCATATATCATTTTTCAAGGTTTTATCCACCGTTTGCGAATAATGGAGGCTGTTTTGAAGTGTTTTGATATTATTTCTGGTGCTGGGTCATTTTGGCCGGGAGTCTACCGTTTGTTTATTTATCATGAAAACTATAACATTTGAGACCCGCGATCGTGGTGATCTTCTGTCCGGTTCTTAAATGCTGACATGTACGGTCATATATCACTAAACGCCATACAACTATAGGCTATACAAACTATACGCAAAGCCTTGCCATCACATCCAGGAAATAAGTCCGTAAATTTGAGTAAAATCACGTTACGTAACGTTACGTGTCTATCCAAATTCACAGACGGCTCCAAATAAGTCAACTACGCAAGCTGCTATCCAATCATAGCAGTGGGCGTTTACTTCCAAGTCTTCTATGCGGCCCGCCCTTAAAAAGCGTTTCTCCAGCCGGCCTCAAAACCAGGGTAGAAAATAGCCTATTACTTATTGATTTTGATGTTTTCGAATGTAAAAACCATGCGAACGTCATAAGTAGACATCAGACAATAGTATAAAACAATAAAAACGGCCAGTTCACTGCACCTTTAAGACCATTTTATATTTCTGCACCATTAGCAAGACGTACAGAACAGTAGTTTGGTCAAGCATCTATCACTGGACACATGTTTAGTCAGTACACTGCAACATCTCTTAAACACCTTCTCACTGAATAGCCCAATTGAGAGGGCACAAATAATCATGCACTAGTGCCTGAACTAATATATGAACTGGTCAAAAAAGGCATATACTAATCAGAAACACATGACGTAACTGTGTTTTTTAATTTACAGAAAAAAAATATGCCAAATGATTGATCCATAAATAGCTGAAGCATGCATTTCATGCATTATTGCATGATTATTTGTGCCCTTTTAGTACACTTAAAATCGTAAGATTTTTCTGTTTTGATGTTTTGTTTGTTTGTTTTAGGTTTACTTGCTGCTTTGGATTATTCAGGTTATTCAGGTGTTCTGTTTATTTTATGTTAAACATGACAGGATGTTATGATGTTCGGGATGAGGAGTATGGTGATGATTCAGTATAGTATCTCTGCACTCTGTAATCAGTTTGACTCAAACTTTAATTCAGGCTCTTTTGTAATTCACTCTGACCTATTAAACAAATATATTAGAAATCATTCTTAAAAGGATTTACTTAAACTATCAAGACCTTTTGACATAAGGATATTTATTCACTTACTTTTTTATTTATTTTATGTTTGTTTGCAAACACTCCCATTGTCAAAATGTCACAATCAAATTGTGTTATAAAAAATTAGGAATGATATTGACTGGAAAGGACTTTGCTTCTTCACATTTACATAAATCCTTTGATGTAAATCCTTTAATAAACACTACATCAATCTCTTAATAAACACTTATTAAAACATAATGTTAATAAAAAATAAATTAAAGAAAAATTACCAAACTTGCCGAAAAGAGTGAAACTATCTGTGAAAAAGATTTTCTATTTACTATAAGAAGCTTTGATAAATGATAACCTGCCATTTCATTCCTTTGTTTAGATAACCAATAAGATAAACAGTGAAACACACACACACACACACACACACACACAAAGAGAGAGAGAGAGAGAGAGAGAGAGAGAGAGAGAGAGAGAGAGAGAGATCTATGTATAACACTTCTCAATGGTGTGTGGTATGTTTGACACTGGGTTGTATGGAGCACTTGTTGAATGCTTCTGTCATGGAAAGAGTCTGACAGGGTTAAAAATCAAACCAAAAACTTTTCCATTCATTGATCTTTTAGGAGAAAACTTGTGTGTATAAAAGTTGTTAAAAAACAGCTATGGCAGCCATAGTTGTGCATGTTTTGATGATCTGAAACATCATTGCTCATGAGCACATGGTTTGTCATGTGTTTAGGTGTCAGCACTGCTGTATAGCTTACAGGTCCTGCTACGTACATGTCTGCATCTGTACAGTATGTCCTCACATGCTGGGCGTTAGGGCTTTAGAACATTTTTCAGTTCAATCTGACAGAATAACACAATAAATTTCATTTTGGCATTAAATGTCATATAAATAAAACAAGTTGAATGACATTGTCTGCCTTTCTTGAACAATACTGATGATGTGGTTAAGGTGACGTTTGGGTCAGTATCAAGAGTTAAACGAACTGAGTATGCAGTCCATACTTTAGAATAGTGCGCATTTTATTATAGGGACACCAGTAGTGCATTGTAATTTAACTATAACACTGTTTATGCGTGCATCCAGCGACATTCTTCATTAATAACATACAAACTACTTTAAGGAGACATTTCCAAAACTGCCTATACGAAACACATTGGTCAGCACATCATGTCTTTATGCCATGTGCAGCATGCGTTAGAGACTCACCAGGTGTCTCTGGAAATTTGCGGTCGATGATATAAATGGGCATCACCAACCGATCAAACATCCATCAAATCCGTGAGAAAGATACCCTCCTTACAGAGAGCGTGTCAGTCCAGCTGATGATCGATGAGTTTTAGGAGTATTCTGGCTCCCTGGGATATCGATAACAAATTATTCAGTTATGTCAGTTCCCTTGGCTACCTGTTAACGCCGCGACGGCAGAATATCCTTGTGTCACACACATTTATTATTTTGTGCGCATGAAGAAACACCTGGAGGAAACCTTAGCAGCGATATGTACGATGTGAGACAACAGCGAAGTACGTAAATTGAGCCGGTGTCTAATGTTGCCTCCCACGAAAGGCGGTGTTTAGGAGGGATTGAGATTGCACGAGATGCCCGAGCGCGCAACTGTGAGCTGCGCTCGATCCACTTAGGATCAGCGCGCGACTGTGCGCTCAACTAAAGGAAACGAAGGCAAATGCTGTGTTTCAGGCATAAACGCGTATCTTCTAGAGACTGTACACTTTAAATTCGTTGTTACTTTACACATTTCAGTGCCCAAAAACCTAGGCTATACCTTCAGCAGTCAACTACCTCTGAGTTTGGCCAATGGTTTTGTTATGCTCATATGGGTTTAATCAGCATTACAACCTTCAAGTGATCCAGCCTCCCCCTAAAGATAAAAAAAAACGTAATGTTATTTGGGTAACACTTCACAATAAAGTTCTATTTGTTAACATTAGTAAATAAATGCATTAACTAACGATGAGCAGTAGCTTTTAAGCATTGCAAATCTTAGTTTGTTAGCTGTCAATACAGGTATTCATGTTTTAGTTAAAAAATTTATTAAATGCTGAAATTAACATGGACTAATATTAATAAATGCTGCAGATGTATTGCTTATTGTTAGTTCACGTTAGCTAATTCAATACCTAATTGTTAATACAACCTTATTGTAAAGTGATACAGTAATTTGACTTTCTAGGTAGAAAATTTGCAGTGTGGGGTTTTTACACTCATTCAGGGTTAATTCAAGTAAATTGGGACCGCCACTTCACTGGACATAAGGTGTCCCAGTTAACATAAATTCACACTTTATTTTATGAATATTTGTGAATAATTTGTCTTGATATTGAAAGAAATATGACAGGTTTTAATACCTATAATTTAAACAGATGTTTCCACTTTTTTACATGTTGGAAAAGCATTGCTCACCCTTTTACAGACATTGCTGGTTTCCCGTTTTGCATTTTAAAAGCAGAAGGTGTAAATACAGCACAAGCGTGTGAGGTCACAAACATGCCACATTTAACACAGCAATAAAACTATAGAGCAGTCTCAGCAGCATACAGTCTGTCACAACCATTTAAACAGTTAAAACCATCAAATGTCATATGCTGCACTGGGTATTAGTCGCATACAATAAATGGAATGGGGGTATATGATTTGTAAATTTGGTACAACAGAGTTCCCATAAAAAAAATATTTAAGATTAATCAAAACATAAATAATCATTAAAATCTTGTTCCACGGCTTTTGTGTTCTCATATTTCTCTGTAAACCATTAGTGTTGAACAGAACAACACTAAAAACGGCTGTGTCCAACTTTTCATTTAAACAAAGCTGGAATTTACCTGATCCCTGTCCCACTGCAGTGCTCGGTTTAGTCACTCTTAGGCATTTATGACGCACATTAGGCAGGATGTCAGTTGGCTCCTGAGGATTTTAGAAATCTAAATGACTGCAGTGGTGTAATATGTTTTTTTATGAGTAATAAGGAAAACTTTTATGTGGTCTGTTATCTGACCATCCGATGGGAACGAATAAGAATGTGTGTCAGTAAAGAACCTCCACCATTAAGACCAAATCTTTTCCCTTTGGCTATTATCAGATTTCCTTTTCTGCAGAACGTTTGTTTCCTTTTCTCTTTTACAATATCCACCTTTCGCATTAACCCTGTCTTTTCCTTGTCTTTACTGCTATGTATTCATCTCTTTTGTGCACAATGAAATACTTTCCAAACCTCTGGAAAATCTGCCACTTTAATAGTGCAGGCCTTGCGTCAGGGAGCTCCGGCATCATGTCATTGGCATTCTTTAAACTATGGTCTGTTCGGTATTAGCATGCTGACATAAGATCATTACCCTCGAGCTTCAAGGACCGTCATTTCACAGTGCATTTTTCCATTCCCTTGAAATTACTATTATTGGAATTTACCAACACCAGATACACCCTACAGGAGTCTTCCCAACACTACACGAGTAAAACAACTAAAAAAATAGTGGGGGTGAATCTTTCAGCTGAAAACCACAATTACATGGACTTAACGTGCAGATTTTTGAAAGGAATATACACCATGTAACTAGTCTTCTTATTATTGTGCCGATGGCTGTGCAGTAAGATTTTTTCTTGAATATGCTGGCTTAATGTTGTATCTGAAACTTTGTATTATATTTACATTCATGCATTTGGCAGACGCTTTTATCCAAATCAATTTACATTGCATTATACTATACATTTGTTTTTTTTTTAAGTATGTACAATCCCTGGGATCGAACCCGTGACCTTGGCGTTGCTAACGTCATGCTCTAACCAAAGCTATTACTGGCACTTCTTGTGATTATTGCCTTCTTAAAGCAACACTTTAGAACTTCTGCTCATGGGTACCCCCATGTGTTTGATAAGTGCAATTGTCTGACCAGTGTTGTAAATACTGTTGCTGTATAAGCTTACCCGTGGGCAGCGCAATATATGTGAATTTGTTTATTAAGCTGATGGTACCGGCGAATGCAGAAACGTTGTTTAGAAACCACGTCGCACTCTTCCGCAGGCAGGGGGTGGGCGGGGCTGTCTGTACCGACCAGAACACAGAACTTGCAGAGTGTGGTTTTAGCTGCCATGAGGCTGCTCAGGTAGCAGTGGCAGTAGAATTACTTCAGTTAAGAGTTGTTCTACCACTGAAATAATTTCAGAGACATTATTTTAAGGTAAAAAAACTACAAAGTTTTGCTTTAAAGGTCCAATGTGTAATTTTTTTGTCTTCAGATGTGTATAAAGACCTTACATAATGAAGCGTTGTGTTTTTATTAGCTTAGAATGAGCTATTTCTATCTACAAACCCCACGGGTCCCCTTGCATGCAATTCACAATGTTGTTTCTACAGTGGCCCTAAACGGACAAACTGCAGAGCGTTTCGAAAATACATTATCCCCTTTGGCAAAGAATTGAAAATGTGACGACATCTTAGTTCTGTGTCAGCCACCATAGTGCTTCGAAAGTGAGGGGGTGGAGTGATTCGTTGTTTGCAATTCGCAACTTCACCGCTAGATTCCACTAAATTTCATACACTGGACCTTTAAGAAAAATCACTGTAACTGTAGTTAAGTCGCTTTTCTCCTAAATGAATAAATGTAAATGTGGATAAAAAAAGCTATTTGTTATCATACTTCCCATTTTAATGCTCTGTGTAAGTTTCCTCTCTAAAGTGGCCAATGAATAATTGATGTAAGCATATGTCTGAGCAGCCGGTGTATTTGTTTGAGTGCAAACATTTATTTTGTCCTTGTCACTGATTGAAAGTTAACACCTCAAACAAACTGTATGTTTTGAATTTGTTTTAAGTGCTGAATAAAAACTAATCATAAGGAGTGAGTCATTCAGCAACACTTAAGGAATTTACACATAACTCTCTATTGCCCAAATAATAATTAAGCTTATGGGCTATAAAATATCACTTTAATGTAAAAGCAGAATATATTAAAATTGTTATACTTTAATGAGGGTGAGGTTGACATTATGTTCATTGAATGAGTTATGCTTTTCAAGATTTATTGCAACTGCTTAGCAAAACTGCCCTTTAACATTGCTTTTTTAATCTACATAAAAAAAACAAAATTGTTGATAAATAGAAAAATGTCAGCTATGTGCCATAGATTGAACAAAGAAGTTTGTGCATATAAGTATGAGTGTTGTAGCTTTGTTGGCAAATCCTGTCAACCAGTGATTGTGTAGCCATGACATCAACCCCATTTCACACACAGTCTACCCCTGCCTGCCCCATCTGTAGTCTAGAGTCCTAGGGGACCGGGTAAACATTTTTTTGCAATTTCCTTAGAATTTACATCGGTGCTATTGCTTTTACGCACACTGAGACAAACACACACACGCTCCAGCAGGACCCTATAAATAGAAAGTAAGACTTATTCACCCACTGTCCCTGAGCGCACCACGCTGTGATGTAGAGATGTTTTTTAGCATATAAACACAGCAGGGATGTCTGATATGTATGAGGCTGGAGTGGCGCAGGGTCAAAGGAATGTAGAGTGTTAGAGGGTTGGTGCATGTTAAGAAAACAAACACACACATGCATAATACAGCAATAATTGTGGTTCACCCAACACAGAGATTATTTCCCTTAGATTCTCTCAGTTTTTAAATTATGACAACAGTGAACATATGGATTATAAACATTAAAAATGTTTTGTTTTGCAAATGAACTGCATTTTGCTTTTTACTTTTTTTGAAATGTCAGAATTCAACAATCTTCTTGACTAATACCATTTTGGGATATTCATACATACAGTATTCCAAATTTTATGTTTCATCATTATGTAATTGACATTCAGGGCATTTAGCAGGCTCTACAGAACGTGTCAAACAAAAAGTGCTTTAGCATCACACACGAGCCATGCTCAACAGATAACAAGACTGCAATTCAGACAGATATTTGTTTGGAAATAAAGTACTGCTTTCAATATATAAATACAACACATTTCTAGCTAATACAGTACAAACAGATAGACAATATGTATTGTATGCTTTTTGTGACCATGATAGCATATATTTGGCATCTCTCTCATTATTGTTAGAGGACAAAGAAAATAAACATCCCACTCAAATGCATATTCGTTGATTCTTGCATAATTTATTCTAAAGTTCTCTAGTGCAATTAGACTTTTCATTCCACCCACCAACACCACCTGTGATTTCCATCTAATGTGACGAAGGGTGATTGCTGTGAGTCTGTACTTTGTTTTTAATGGAATATTTGGTCTGTTTTCATCACCGTTGGTCTGTCCCAGAGACCCAAACCACATTAGTGGGTGATCTGTCTTCACGGCAGGCATGTTAAGTAGGCAGAAGATGATGAAAGCTATCTCCGTGCATTCCTGCTCTGACATTGCCACTCACAGATATCTGTTCCGTTAATGAAGTGCTGATTTGGGTGACAAACCGCAGATCAGAGATGGGATGCAGTGACTGAATTTGTAGCAACAGATATTTGTTTCTGCATGAATGCACTACAGTTGAGGCTGTCATACCGTCGCCCTTTCTAAAAAGCTGCAGCACCCATACACATAAAACATTATTTAGATTAGCTGATGCTTTCGTTTTTATATTTCAAATTTGGCATTTTTAGAAGTTTAAACCATACACTGCGTTCCAAATTATTATGCAAATTGGATTTAAGTGTCGTAAACATTTAATTTTATATTGTTCAATTAAACTTATGGATGGTATTGTGTCTCAGTGCTCTTTGGATCACTGAAATCAATCTCAGACACCTGTGATAAGTAGTTTGCCAGGTGAGCCCAATTAAAGGAAAACTACTTAAGAAGGACGTTCCACATTATTAAGCAGGCCACAGGTTTCAAGCAATATGGGAAAGAAAAAGGATCTGTCTGCTGCCGAAAAGCGTCAAATAGTGCAATGTCTTGGACAAGGTATGAAAACATTAGATATTTCACGAAAACTTAAGCGAGATCATCGTACTGTGAAGAGATTTGTGGCTGATTCAGAGCACAGAAGGGTTCGTGCAGATAAAGGCAGAATGAGGAAGGTTTCTTCCAGACAAATTCATCGGATTAAGAGAGCAGATGCAAAAATGCCATTGCAAAGCAGCAAACAGGTATTTGAAGCTGCTGGTGCCTCGGGAGTCCCGAAAACCTCAAGGTGTAGGATCCTCCAGATGCTTGCAGTTGTGCATAAACCTACTATTCGGCCACCCCTAACCAATGCTCACAAGCAGAAACGGTTGCAGTGGGCCCACACATACATGAAGACTAATTTTCAAACAGTCTTGTTTACTGATGAGTGCCGTGCAACCCTGGATGGTCCAGATGGATGGAGTAGTGGATGGTTGGTGGATGGCCACCATGTCCCAACAAGGCTGCGACGTCAGCAAGGAGGTGGCGGAGTCATGTTTTGGGCTGGAATCATGGGGAGACAGCTGGTGGGCCCCTTTAGGGTCCCTGAAGGTGTGAAAATGAACTCTGCAAGGTATGTAGAGTTTCTGACTGAGCACTTTCTTCCATGGTACAAAAAGAAGAACCATGCCTTCCGTAGCAAAATCATCTTCATGCATGACAATGCACCATCTCATGCTGCAAAGAATACCTCTGTGTCATTGGCTGCTATGGGCATAAAAGGAGAGAAACTCATGGTGTGGCCACCATCCTCCCCTGACCTCAACCCTATTGAGAACCTTTGGAGCATCCTCAAGCGAAAGATCTATGATGGTGGGAGGCAGTTAGCACCAAAACAGCAGCTCTGGGAGGCTATTCTGACATCCTGCAAAGAAATTCAATCAGAAACTATCCAAAAACTCACAAGTTCAATGGATGCAAGAATTGTGAAGGTGATATCAAAGGAAAAATACTATGTTAACATGTAACTTGCCCTGTTAGGATGTTTTTGATTGAAATAGCTTTTGATTTCAGTAAATATGACCTCCTAATGCTGCAAATTCAACAAATGACCATTTTCAGTTTTTTACAACCTATGAAATGTTTTCAAACTCTGTTGTGCATAATAATTTGGAACAGTGCATTTTGAGTTTTTCATTTTTTAAATAAATACTGTTGTCAGTGGGAGGTTTGTTCAATAAAATTCCAAATGTACCCTAACTGTTGATTACTTAAAAATTATACTGACTGTCATTTGCATCGACAAATTAGGAAAACCAGAGAAAGATATCATTTGCATAATAATTTGGAACGCAGTGTAAATTCCCAAAAGCTGTTTAAGGATCATCATGAAATTCAAGGACATGATGAACTTAATAACTTAAAAGTGTATTTGACAAAATATTTTCTTTTCATAACTGCCAAGAGAAATATGCCGCTTAGAAACATGTTGGAGGGAAATTACAATATTTTTCTGTAACTTTAATACTTTGACTAGACCAAACCAAACCATTGTCAGCTTTGCTTGAGTTGGCCCGTCAAAGGTTTGCTATAAAATTCCGTTATTCCACAGTGTAACAGTTCACATCAAAGCCACATCAAGTCACTACAGAAAATAAAACTAATCATGCTAATGAAGTGTTCATGTGAACACTGAGTTGCTCTGGGAATAGGAGTGAGAATAAAGAAAATAACATAACCTCACTTATTTAGCACGCAAGTTTCTGGGTATGTCGTCGGTGCCTGTTTGTGTATTGTGTATGGGTATTTGCGTTGGATTTTAAAGAGGACATCATTACACAGTTTGAGTTTTTTATCAACAACTTTACTGTTGTTCTACATTTTTGTAATGACGTTGGTAGTCTAAAGGTCTGAATATATAAGCCTATATTGTTCAATATGCATCGATCAGTCATGTTTTACTGCCTTGAATATTGAATAGAGTCAAATTGGCTTTACAGGTCATTCAGCTCACTATTTTGTATTTTTAAATATTTTTGCATTACTTCAGCATCAATTTAAGACTTTTTTATATTTTTTTATATTATAGAACCAACTGCAAAATACATGCAAACTACTGCCCTCTGGTGTACACATAAAACTCTTTACATTTCAACATAAACCCAAACAATTCAAACTACTAAGCTTATGGCCTAAACATGTAACAAATCTAAACCAAATCCAAATCATATAAATTAAAATGATAACTTATTAGACTTTTGTAACCCAACAAGAGCATGACTCAATGGCTTTAATTAATGTATTACTGATAAAATAAATAAATACAATTATAACTTAACAACAACCTATCACACCAAATGTGCTGTTAACCATTTGGCATAAATGTCTCCACGATAGATACAGTATATATATTAGTGTAATGTTATTAAAGTTATTTGAGAGGTGTTTATAATACATACATAATACTCCCCGGACACAAATGTTTACATGTAGGGAGGTCATACACTGCCTCATGCTCTGATGCTTGGTGTCGCCAGGAGATCACAGTAAACGTCTCTAAAGCGCACGTGTTGACTAAGCTGGTGGCCTCTTCGGGATTCAACCTCACCGGCCTTGTCATTCATCTGTAATTGAGATCTTTTACCTGCATCTAAACACTCACATCTTACCCTCCACCTTTTCACCTTGGCGTAACGGCTGACGTTTAATCCCGTGGACTTGAGTTGGACTTGTTTTTACAGTGAGCTGAGCTTTGAGGTGGCCAGATGGATGGGTGTGAAATGCGTAGGAGGGAATATGTGCACGCG
Organism: Triplophysa rosa; assembly: GCF_024868665.1. Classification (NCBI taxonomy): domain Eukaryota; kingdom Metazoa; phylum Chordata; class Actinopteri; order Cypriniformes; family Nemacheilidae; genus Triplophysa; species Triplophysa rosa. The sequence goes on along the minus strand of NC_079901.1, from coordinate 11,656,157 downwards.
TAATCCATGCAGGCCACGCACGACTTGTACTCTCGCTTCGTGAATTCGGTTCTTTATGTCTTTGCTTAATGTACAGGTAGTTCCCTTAGAAGTAACCGATATTCTGGGATGTTTGTTATTCTGGGTGTTTTCTTTCTAATTACTGTAATTATTTTTTTATCATGGTAATTGATTCCATTAAGCGACACAGGCAGCATGAATACATTATGTTGATTTGCGTGAGCTTTGAGTGGATTGTCATCTAAGCTTGAATTCTCGGGGGTCTCTGTGTCATTATGCGGATGTCCCTATCAATTTCATGTCTCATAGACATTTTCGGATGGGTGTCTCTCTCTCTCTCTTTCTTTGCTTATGTCTTTCGTTCTCTTCTTTAACCACATCATCCGAGTTTACCCACAGCATCTGTTGAGACTTCAGATCGTTACAATTTTAAACATTCTACAGACAACATTTTAAAGCACAGATAGACAGAGAAAAAACTAGGAAGAATTGACGTTTAGTACAACAGGTCCATCTAGTGGCATAACCGTAAGATGTGGTCTCCACACATGGGAGATCTGGGAAGTGACCTTCGGAGCTCTAACCCCTTTGACGTCTGTAAATGACTGAGAGAGGTGTCTACAAGCGTTCTGGACTGTAGGATGTGAAACTGAAAGTGTGCTTGACACTGACGGTCAGGTACGTGATGAATCAGAAAGTACTGAACCAAACACTTATCAAAATCAATTCTGCTGCAATAGCAACTAAAAAGGACAATGAGACCTGAAGCTTTCTAAAATCATTTTGGGTGCAGCTCATAACCGAATTATATAGTATTTCTAAATGTTTTCCCTGTATACAGTAATGAAAGAATTTAACAATTGATGTTTTCTAGTAAGTCACTTGGTAAAGCATTGATTGATATGTTTGATTCCCAGTACTAATAAAAAATGTATATCTTGAATGCACTTTTAATCACTTTGAATAAAATTGTCTGCCGAATGCATATAGGTAATGTTGAAGGTAATGCATTTCAGTGTCATTATCCCTCTGCTGCACACATTAAAAAGGCTGTCATCATTTACTCACCCCCATGTCATTTTAAATATATATGACTTACTTTCTGCAGAACACAAAATAATATATTTTGAAGAATGTTGGTAACCGAACAACTTTGGTATCCATTCACTTTTATTGTTTAGACACAAACCAATGCAAGTCAATGGGTACCGCCATTGTTCGGTTACCAACATTCTTCAAAATATCTATGAAGATATGGCTATGGTAGTCAATGGTGGCCAAGAACTGTTTGGTTTCAAGCATTCTTCCAAAAATCTTTCTCTGTGTTTATCAGACATTAATACAGATTTGGAACTTGATTGGGTGAGTAAATGAAGACAGAATTTTCATTTTTGGGTAAACTGTTTCTTTAATATAAACACATCTACCACAATCCTAAAGTTCATCGATTGAGTGAATATTTGTGATCCCATTCAAATGATGGTTGACAGTGACGGGATATGTGGTGAACGGTGATATTATTATGTTTGTGTTTACGGCAGCACGTTCACTAAACCGCCCACAATATAAATCAAAGCAACAACACAGAACTCTTTTGCATTATTCTAGCACAAAATAGTTTTCTAATATTTTGTTCTACTAAACCATAAAATCAGGTGTGCAGAAACAGAACAAAATGAGATCAATGTTGGCGTTCACGTACTTTTGATGTTTCAACCTCAATTAAAAAAAAACATGCAGTCAGTCTCATCTCACATCATTAAGGTGAAGATTCATGAGAAGTTTAACGTTTCAGGTCAACATTTCACAAGGCCGGAATTCTGAAGCCATGACCCCTCACAAATTGGTCAAATTCATTAGCACTTGCGTTCACAGGCCTCAAAGTGTTTGACTAAATGATAGTTTCCATGGTAACAGAATATCATGCTGTAAGGAGTAGGTTGCAAGTGGACCACTTTTGTTTATAAATGTGAAAGGTTATTCCATAGGTTGTGATTATTGTTTTATTCTAGTGCTTTGACCTCAGACGTGTGTTATGGAGACTCTTGAGAGGGTTGTGCCAGATGGCATATTCATTCATCATTCTTATTAAATGAATAGTGTGTCACCCGTCCTCCCAATCAAACACTCCTGTGTTTGAGTTCAGTGACTTTTACCGTAGCCATAGAAACAAGTCATTGGTGTTAGGCTGGGTGTTAGAAGGCCCCCTTATAATGTCATTTAGAGTATCACACGTCCAAAGTGTACATAGATAATAACCACAGATAAGGTGAAGGCTTATTTGCAGTGTTCTAGCGTTATAAACATGGGGCGAGGACTTTTATTAGCTGAAAACGGAACTGTCCCTGCTGCCGTGCAAAAAATGTTTTTAACGCCATATCGTTTATCCCCACTGGGCAGACGGAATGAACCGCTGAATCTTAACTGTGTGTGTTGTGCTGCCGAGAGATGCTCAGCGAGACTGCTTTTTTATCTTACTCTAATATACAAAATACGCTCTTGTTATGAGCTGAATTTTATATGTGCTGTATAATGCTGGCTATTTTCACAGTCATTTTTGACAGTAGTGGCTTTTATAAAGCAAAGCATTGTAGTAGCAACATCTGTGTCTGCTGTTGTTCCCAGCATGCATAAATACATTTTGCGTATGCAGTTTTGTTATTTATATTTTGCTGTTGTTGTTACTCGTTTTGCATTCAAGCACTTGTTTTGTATGCTGTGCAACGTTGCCACACATAGCGAAATATGATTGATCTTAGAAGTCAATTACTAAGCTCTGCGTATTCGTACCAGAGCCCCATGTAACAGAACAATTACTGCTAAACTTGTAAAATCCTGGTAATCTTTTCACCGTGCATCTAGAGATCTTTCATCGATAAACACGTTTTATGAAAGAATAAAGACTTTAGGTTATCTCGAGAGGGAATTTTAAATGAGACGGAGCAGACGGAGGAAAAAGAATTGGAATAAAACAGAAGATTTGGAAATGAAAGAGCGAACATAAAGACTGACCTTACGTGAGATAGGATTCTTATGAAACACACACCCACACAGAAGGAGGGTGAGATGTTTGTGTATGTGGGTGGTCAAGGATGAATGCATGTGCATTATGGTTGTTGCCACAGCATCTGTAAAAAGACCTGTTTTTGCCCGTTTTCAATCACACTGGATTAAACTGGATCAAAGAGATCATGCGACATCAACACCCTTCAGACCTCATAAATAAGGATTCTTCAACATAAAGCCTACCCTACACACTCAGAATGTGGCAGTTTGTACATTTACATTTACAGTCTGTGAAAACCAAGCTAAAGTCGATTTTCTTTCTGATTTACTGTTTTCTAAATTAAATCATTCCATATGTACATTCTATAAGAACATTTCTGTGTAAATATAACATTGACATCTCTAACATTGACTTAGAAATGCCATGTCAAAGATTGAAATCATAGTGAAATTAATTGTTGAGACAAGCTTGTTGTCTCATAATCACATTATGAGACTTTAACCGGGATTTCATTGACAGGGTCACAATGTTCAGGCTGTGTCACTATCAGATATTCACTGGTAATGTTCTTACCACATATAGCATATATTAGACCCCGCCCCTTTATTTTGAGCCAATACGTCTTTTTATAGTGCAAACACACACACACACAAACTCACACACAGGCTGACATTATATTCCCAGTCCCCATGCTGTGCCGACAGTGACGCACTGTTTACGCATTGGCAGACTTCATTGTAAACAGACAGATGCCTCCCTGTCTGAGACCGTGAACATGTGGTCACTTGAATCTGTGGTGTGTCTACTGTCAATTTTATTTTGAGCTATCCTTTCATCTTTTATTTTCTAATATCTAGATTCTTTCATCACATTTTGTCCTATAGGCTACTTGCAATCATTTCTGTTTATTTTTTCTTTTGCTCGCACTTTAATAATTGATTTGCAGGTTGGTGTAGTTGGCTGGCTGCATTCCAGGGCATCTCAAACTTCTGGCACTCTTCATGTGGTGTTAATGTTGCAGAGGTTCCAGGTCTGAACCATCTGTTTCAATCTGTTTTGGAAAGAAAATGTGGCATGCAAGTATATTCAAGACTGCTGGAACGGTGAATATTTCATGTAAAGCACTGCCCTGTAAGCTCAAATAAGCCGAATGGACTATCTCTCTTTTTCTTCCCATCTCTTGGAATGTCATGTTGCTCGCACAACATGCTACCCTGTGGAGAGTTGGTTCAACTTCACCATCCATTCAGGCCTTTACTCATGCTCACTGCTGTGTTTGGCCATGGGGGGGGTGACTGTAGACTTGTTGTTAGATGAGAATCGTGGCCCCATTTCAGGCTACGGGGGCAAAGCAACAGGAGGTTATGAGATGCATTTTGCCCCACTGGTTTAAATTGAATTTAACCACCAGAGGGATTTAGTATACCCAGGACACGGTGCTCATCAACTGGAGTCCAACCCATCAAGTGTGATCTAGAATTTGATTAAGTGAATCCAGATGCAACCAGGCAGCCAGTGTGAGCTTGACTCTGAGTAATGTTCTTACTGTGTGTGCGTGTGTGTGTGTGAGCGTCAGCTCTAGATAGAGAGACCTACTGGAGAAATGGCATATAGATGATAAGTGCCTAAGGTGTGATTTTTTCTGATGTGATGTATCTTCCAATTATCATTTTTCAAAGCCTTGTCCGTATCATCACGCAGTGATGGAGCGAGAGAGAGAAAGAGAGAGAGAATGAGAGAGATGGAATGATGAAATAATATTCTTAAGTGTTTTAGACGGCTTCACATATTCAGTGGAGCATTGACAGCTTTGAATACAGCTGCTGAATACATAAAGGAGCAGAAAAACAGAGAGAGATGGAGGCAGAGGTATGATTTCTGCATCACAGATTCAAAAACACCCTGTCCATGTTCATAAAATTGCAGGACCTTTATTTTGCTGTCATTTAAGCTGGAGAAGCAAGTGATATTCTGTGAGTATAGAAACACCCTTATACACACAACCTGAAAGGAAAGATGTTGATCTGTTTGATTAATAAAAAATATGTAATATGTTGTCTAATATATTAAATATGATATATTTTAAACTATATTTTTTGCTCAAATAGTTGCTCGAAAATAGCAACAATGTAAGCAAATTATAATACAGCAACATGAAAGGAGTAAGACTTGCTGTAATACCCACATGCCTGCTGGTATTTAGTGATACCTTGGTTTACATGGATGAGTTTGCTCCTACAACAAACTGGGAATTACACATAATCGATATACAACATAATACTGTGGGTGAAAAACAGTTGGGCAATTCCAGCATTGTGGGTGAGAAACACAACAGCGTTGTGTGACATTTTCAGTCAAAACTTGAAATATAATTTTCAGAGAATGCATTTATAGCCAATATATTGAATCATCTGTTTCTATTTTACTAAACCCCTGATGATAGAGTCCAGACATCAGAGACACACATTATCTATTTTAAGAGGGAAAAATTACGTGACAAAAAGGATGCATGTTTTTAAGGACAACATAGGCTATACTTTGTAGGATTTCTGTGAATTGAAATGTACAAACCACAAGCAATCATACCCAACAAATGGAGTAGAGGTGGTTCTTTATAGAACTAAATAGTTACTATATTTTAATTTTCATTTATGATCAATATGAACCGTTATGGATGTGACAATTCACTTACCTGACTATGGAAAACTATGCTTTAAAAACACACATAAAAATGCTTTAACACTTTTAAGGGTGAAATATCTTCACATAGGTATTTAAACCACCAAATATTGACATCTGCCCTATCACTATGATGAAAACCTTTGGTAAAATGTAATTTTTTCATCATAGTTGAAATTTGCATGTAAGGGCTCACATTCACAAGTGTCATCTAAAAATCTGATTTTTCGTGATTTGATGTGTTATTCTAGTTTTCATTTTTTATTGTATAGATCATGGAACAAGCAAAATCTAAATCTAAAGTACACCTCTGGAACCCACTTTTTTGATTCAGATCTCCCATTCTAGTGTATTGAAAGTTTTTATTTAAATATTACACATTTTTATTATTCTAGGCCAGCCACCCGTGCATATACAGTACATTGCTCACACTCTTATTCACGTTGTGTTATGGTCTGTTCTGTGTTCCCCTGTTATTTTGGAGTTTTAGGTTACTTCCTGTTTGCGTACCATGTTTGTAGTCTTTTGTAGTTTTTCATGTTAATTAGTTTCCCCAGGTGTTTCTTGTTTCCTTGTTATCCCAGTGTATTTAAGACCTAGTGTTTCCTTTGTTTGGGGTCAGTCTTTGTTTTTACGTTCCTGTGTTGCTCGAGGATTACCTTGGTTTGTTTTGGCTCTGTTTATTTAATTAAATTCTAAATTGCATTCGGAACTACTCTCTGCTTGGTTCCTCTTTGTTACACATTGACTCTCTTTTGTACAGATTCACAATGCCTATAACCTTCAGAATCCAGCAAGGCAAAAGAGGGCGTGGGGATGAATCATATCTGTGGGTGAAATTGTGTCTTTAATGGCAGGGACAGAACTGAACTGAACCCATTTTACCTTCCCTACAGACTTAGCCAGTAAATCACACTAAAGTGAATTGTGAAAATCCAAATTCACTTAAATGTAAATGAATCAAATACTGTATACTCTGGGGGAAATTAATTTTCTAAACAGATGATAAGAACTAGTCTTCTAAGTCAATCCAATAGGATTTCAAGATACCACAAAGTGGAGCGGAAAAAAAAAGATACATAAATGGCTGATGCTGCAGTGATGTCATCCAGTGCATCCAATCACTTTTGAAGACATGACAGGCAGTTTCTTATGTACTGTACATAATCTAATATAGAAAAAATATTTTACAGCTAGGTGGACTGAAGCAGCACTCTCCACATTATTCAGAAATGCACATGTATTTTTTAGCTCAGTGAACAGACTAAGACATTTTGCATATGAAATTTGAGACATTGAACATAAAATATGAAAGGAATCTTTGTTTGATCCCTTATGTTCAGTGCACAAAATATATGCATAACATGCTTTTTTTTCAAGCACATGAATGATGACAAAAAAGGTAAAGGGAACTGTATCTACAGAGATCATCAAAATGCACTTTAAAATCAAGATGTTTCAAATAAATAATATGTTCATGATTGAAAGTTTTTTCTAAGCGTGTCTTGATGGCTAATGCCAAAAAACTCATGAATCAAGATTAAACCTTGAGCATGTCAGAAACAGAGGACAAGGCTGTGCACGCACGCACGCACGCACGCACACACACACACACACACACACACAGCACCCTTGAATACATAACCTGACAAAACACATCATGTCAATCTGCTTTAATTAAATGACTGACAAACAACAAATTCAATGATGATCTACTTCATGACTACATCTACAGTAATTCTCTTTCTCCTGCTTTCACGTGTACTCTCTCACACTAAACCAATATGTGCATTAGATAATCCATTTTCCCCCATTTTGTTGGCCAAGGTTAGATTATGTTCACATTGTCTCATGCAGAATAATTTACAAATCAATCCTATTAATTTGCACAAGCTTTCTAAGTCACTGATCAATGTTGCTGCCACTTCTTCCAGCTGGGCGTCTGCAGTAGAGGTCATGAAATTGACTTGTCATCCAAACTCTGACTTCAATGGTATATATGCAAAAAAATACTTCCCTTGACACATCTTCAACAGTCTTTTACTTTCTGTTGGTACATTCTGCTTAACTGTGTTAGCATTGTTTACAAAACTTTTGTGCTGTTCATCTCTTTCTTAGCTTCATTATTCCTAAACTTAGCTTTGCATATTGTGTTTATTATTGACTCTAAGGCAAAACGCTAAATCCTTATTATTGCGTCGCTTTGGATAAAAGCGTCTGCTAAAGTAATAAATATAAAATGCATTTTGCATCCACTCTTGTTGTCCTGGTAAAATGATAAAAGACAGATACTGGAATGTTTCAAAAGACAATGTGTTCTTAATGTATCTAAAAAAAACTGTGTTCCCATGGCTTAGTAGATCACAATGCTAACAACACCAAGGTCATGTACGCAATTCCATGGGGATGTGTGGAATGATAAAAATGCACAACCAATTCCACTGCAAGTTGCTTTGGATAAATGTGTCTGCCAAATATGTAAATGTTATGCTTGATAGTTATTTGCGTCAAAGATAAGTGCAACTGCATGTCTGATCCTGTATGTGATGTGATATTCGTTTGACTCATAAAGAAAAATTCACAGTATAATACATCTTGACAGAATGTGAGCATTTTTCCAATAACCATACAATGTTCTGGGAGTTGATGCATCTTTTAGTCTGAAAGAAATAGCCAGGCTAATACTGATTTGTTCACCTTGAATTGACAGATTTAAAATGTATTTATGTAACACCAAACATGATGTTGTGCACTTATAGATAAGAGAAATTAAAAAAGGCGGTTTTGTGTTTTGTTATGAACATTTAAAATATATTCACACGTTTTTGTATGAATTACGGTCATTTATTCCAAAAGCTGCCCCTACTGATAAGTTTAGTATACACTGCAATGTTAAATGTGTTTTATGCAAAGCTCACCCAGAAGTGATAGAAGAGAGAAGGACGGTGGCTCCACCCCTCTACTAGCAGCTTCACTCCGAGAGCTCATTCACACTGAAGCTATCTGCTGCGCGAGGCGCACACTGAATTATAGTAATCGACCGCGCACATTTATCCACACATGCCCAGAGGAGGAATAATAATGTAACCATCTCGAGTAACAGTTAGAAGGGAAATTGGTCCGTTCGAAACAGGATCCTTGTTGAAAATACTCGCTGGCTCTTTTAAACACTGGTGTGTTGACCACAAGTGTCTGAAGACCAATGGAGAACACGCCGCGCATTGGGAAAGTATTTGCACCTGGTGGCGCGCAGTCGCTGGACGAAACTTCCACCATCTCGGTCTGATCGCGGAATCCTGTTTGGGGGAATGAGACGTGAAAAGTTGGACTAAATGGAAATGTCGACGATACATGCCTCACCTTTGCCTAACAAAACCGACCAGCTTGAGGACGTGGACCCGGTTGGGAGTAACTGGCAGATTCTCTTCGGTTTGTCTTTTGCGATTGCCGGTGTCACATTCATGGGAGGTTTGTACTCGCTTATATCGTTGCTCAGGATGAGGAGTAAGTCTTCCTTGTGTCTTCTAGTGGCTTCACTGTCCATAGACGACCTGATCAGCGTAGTTCCGCTCACTCTCTTCATGATCCTACAATGGAGGAGCGGGGACGCAAACCGGTCGGGGGCAATGTGCACCTTTTCCGGACTCTTGTATATTTTTCAAGGGTTGTCAAGCAATATGAAAGCCTGTCTCATTGTTGTGTACACTTTATACGTAACGAAGCGCTTTGGAGTATATCAGACCCCCAACCGACCCCTCGGGGTGTTTGTGGCTGTCATCGCAGTGTGGACTGTCAGTCTGGTGGTCAGCGTCCTGCCCGTGTGCGGTTGGGGTCGCTTCGCTCCCGCGTCTCTCGGCTGTCTCCCGGAGAACGACAGCTTCTACGTGCTGCTTCTCTTCGCTGTTTACTCGCTGTGTTTTTGCGGGCTGATAGTTTGCTGTGTTCCTCTCATGTATCAGCTCATGTGCTCCACGGAGGCCCTGAAAACATTTTATCCGAGCTACCTTGAAATTGCGGGGTCGGCTCCGCTATGCGAGATCCCCTCGCTGTCACGGGACAGCTTGGAGAAAAGTTTGGGAGCTTACAATGAATTCAACTCGACTACAGACAGTTTCAAGAACAGAACGGAGACATACACCCTGTCGTATTCCCCGTCGACTGGTCATTTTCAAAAGGATGCGGTCCAAAGTGAAAGACATTCTCCTGTGTTTTTCTCCCAGAAGCGCTTCTCCATGATTCTGGCCATGGCTCGAATGGTTTTGTGGATGCCAATGATGGTGAGCCACATTGAGTGTCAAGCTATAACAGCAATGCACATTTCCCAAAATCATAGAACACTTTACATCCATATATAACCATTTGTGTCAATACACAACAGTCTTCATACGTGTATTGTCTGTTAGAGATCAGACAAGGCAAGAAGCCATAGGTTGACCTAAAATCTGCCTAAATTCACTTCTCTCTCGTAATGCGTCGTTCTATTTAAACATACAAGAATGATGTTTAGTGAATGGCGTTATTAATGCCTGACATATGTTGCCCTTGCAGACCCAGATCTTGGTGAGTCACACTGTTCACATGCACAACTCGTCCCTGGAGACTCTCTGTTTTTTCCTGACCTTGCTCTCCGCGGCGGTCACCCCTGTGTTCGTGCTTTCAGAGCGCTGGATCCATCTACCATGTGGCTGCTTTATCAACTGCCGTCAGGGCTTGGGATCCGAGCTCTCCACCGGTTGGTATTAATCGGGATCACGGATAATTGTTGCAATGGCCTAATGAGCCTATAGTGACATGGGCCGATTGTGATAATTGATGTTATAAGCTATGTACAGTAGACTATTCAAGGTTTGGCGACTCTCTTGTATGCACTCTTGCCCTTATAATCCATCAACCTAAAAAAGGGCACGGTGACATTTAAAAAGGTCGTAGGTTTTGCCACTGCTACATTTTGAAATAAATGCATATCAAATAGGATTTTCATCCTGTGTGGGGGGCTAGAAAGTGAACATACCTTTTCACACCGTGTATGTGTTTTTTACAGCAAAGAAAAGGAGGTTTGAATTCAACCTCTCTTTCCAGCAAGGCTACAATGTTTACAAGATCTCCAACGCCAAGTCTCCTTCCATCAAGAAACCATCGTTTAACAGTTTATACAGTTGTGATTTCTCAGAGAGTAGAGTGGAAGTGTTGGACAGCGGTCAGATCGGTAAATTCAGCACCACGCCAGCGGAGGACAGCTCCCCCCACAGCGAGATGCTGCTCGAGGAGAGAGCGGACGGCGAGCCGCAAAGCTCCGCAGAACGGGACGGACCATGCAGTATTTCTCCTCAGGTGTCTGCCAGCGATCGGGAGGATCTTAACCTAGACAACTCATCCGTATTCGACGGTCCGGAGAGGAGGCTGTCCCACGAGGAGTGTCATAAAATCGAGCTGACGGACTGGGAGTGGTGTAGGAGTAAATCAGAAAGGACTCCGAGACAGGTAAGATGAAAAACAAATCAACGCCTATATGGGGTGGGATTTATTTGTTTGATGATTTTTTGTTTCAACTTTAAAAACTATGTGTGATCCTCCTGTAAAAACACAGGTAAATAATCCTACATAATGTAAAGAACATATCATCTTTTTTAGAATTTTTAATATTGATGTAAGGCCATGTCAAGGGTCAAAATCACAGTGAAATGAATGATTGAAATCAAACTTTGATGATTGTTAGCTCATATAATTAGGTTGAGACTTGAATCTGGATTTCACAGTTTTGCTATAAACCGTATAAAAGTTGTTCAAAACCTTATGATACCAACATGAATATACATTTGATATTCTATGTACTTTGAACATGCGCTCTGCAGTCATCTGGCACTACTATTTTGTAACCGTGCTTCTAAACGTAGTTTATTTCTGTTATTACTGATAAACACAGTCAAGCAAATGATAAAAAAGTAATTAAACTTTCTTGACAAGGCACCTTTGCCCCTTGTGCAGTCATGATGTTGACAATTACTTTCATCTGGCACTTTTAAATTAACAACATGCGTCTATGTTCCCCGCCACAGGTTGCTTAAATCATTATTAATATTTGAATAATTTTAGACAGTTGAATTGACTGTAGTAGCTTTGATATATTTAACGTTTGCACGAGCAAATCATGAAGCTTAGAGAGGCACGCCTGTCTTATAGACAAAATTAATAACTGTTGTGCAGGATCTGGACTGCTGTTAGTAAAAAATTGCTGAAGTAAAACATTTGCAGATGAACTAAATTGAGCATGTATGGTTTCGCACTTTTAAAACAGAGATTTACAGTATATGAGCATAATAGGGTCATGCTAAGGCATTATTAAAATGCATAACAAACCCCCAAATCAACAAACTATTAAGTACATTGTTATAATTAAAGCAAAACAAGATAGTCTCTATTGTCTCAGGAACACTGTGTATTCGGTGGAGACAGGGAGAGACTCTTAACTAGACACATTGACATGATTGAATGCTGTTTTGCTGAGAATTGCTTTGCTGGTTGTTAAAGGCAGAATGACAGAATTTTCATTTTTGGGTGAACTATCCCTTTAAGGTGGGATCTCTCGATTCTGACATCCACTTCAAGCTTTAGCATTGCTTAGGGGTCAATTCCTTTTTTAATGCAAATTTGCAGAGACGGTTCCTGACTTTACTTTAAAGGTTTATTGAGGATTGTGGGCTCTGAAGACTAGCATTGATCTCACTTTCCCTTTCCACTAAGATTAGTTTGATCACTGTTTTAGCCTTGCAGGCACCCTGAAGGCACTGCCTTGTTTAAATACATTTTTACAACCAAGTGCATTTTTTCATCTCTTGTTCATATTGATTTTTTACTCAGATGAACATGCAATCATTTGTACACTCACACTAAATCTAATACTAAACTCACATTAAAACCAGGTTTTCATGCCAGGGGAGGGACGAGAAAGCTTCTTATTATTTATGTCCTCTTCTCACCCCTTTTCTTGAGTAGCACTGGAGTTTGGCTGTAAATCGGCAGGCCCACAAGAGTTCATCGCTGTGTTTTGTATGACTTCAACTCTGATTAATGTAATTTCCTAATCAAACATGCTAATAGCTCTTAAATTCACACAATGAACTTTTTACTTGATTAAAAGTGATTCCCTTTACTAGAGAATTAAGGTGATTGTCTTTATCACTGGAATTATGGATTTACAGTTATTTTAAGATGAACAAATTTAGGCTAAAATCCAAATAAATAACAGTAATTGCATTAACTGCCATACAGTATACTAATTCTGCACATGTTGTTCACTCTATACTGCATATTATAAAACATTAATAAAAAATGTACTTTTAAAAGTATTTGGTTGAATTTGAATTTAGTTAACAAGCAAAACAAACAGAATTCGTAGTTTTTCATATCTTTGAGTTGATTATAGATTGTTTAGTAATGCTACACTAAAGCTATTTTGTATCATTTTACCGTAAATGTAAGCTATAGTACTAAAACTGTTGTAATTCAGTTTGTGATCAAACCCTTAGAATTAAATGGGCCATTTTCTTGCTGCTGTTTTTCCAAGATTTCTTTGTAAATGCCTTCTCTGCATGTGAAATGAAAAATTACTAGATTCTGACATCAGAAATTGAACAGTTTTAGAACAAGCTGTTTTTGCTGCTCGGCCTCAAAAGATGGTCTTTTTGGATTAGGGAGGATGCTTTCAGCTCTAAAAGCTGCAATATTTTTTCATACTACATCAAACTCACACACACAAAAAATAGGTTATTCGGCGGTTCTTTGGGTGGTAAAGTGCTATAGCACCACTGCCATTCAAAGAATCTTTTAAGCATCTGTATAGTTCTTTAATCATTCTCTTCACGCGCCAAAGAACCGCTGTTGGGTACTGTTGAGCACCATTTTTGTTGAAGCAATAAAGTGCTTCATGTGGTGGTGCAAAAAAGTATAATGAAAACAAAATAAGTCTTTTTCATCTCACTAAGACCTTCTTGCTCTGAGGAATACAGGATTTATGACGACAAAGGCTGCTCCTCCTCATCCAGTGAGTTCTACTGCAAGCTGCCACTTTGGAACTGCGAGTAATTGGGGCTTGCAAACAGGCTGTTGGGTTGCTTTAAACTCAAAGTGTGTTGGGAACAGAAACAGCATACGAAATATTCTCTTGTGACTTGGACAAACCCATCACGCTATTGCAGTTCTGCTGTCAGTATAATTTTGCCACTGAAGACAGGAAGCTGGGTTATGTCTAGACCTCAGTAATGATGATCCAGAGTAGGAGGAGGTCAGAACACCGCTGGCTCTGATTAACCGGGGGCAGATGACTAGTTCAGAGTATTTTGTGAACACAGGTCATGTGTGAGCTAGCAAGAGGTCATTCGTGTAAATTTGTTTTGAGTTGTTTTGAAAGAAGAGATTGGTTGCTTTTATAAGCAAGGTATTCCACATACACATTATCCCTTAAATGTATTTGCATACATTTAAAAAAAATATAAAAAGTCAGAATTGTATAACTAACAAACAATTTATTTAAAAAAGTGAAATTATAAATGAAACATAGATATGTTGTTCAATCAAAGGTAAAAAAACACTTGGAAAATCACCTTTGCATCCAGCTGGTTAAGAGATCTTTGTTAGTTGTTTTTGAGCAAAGGTTTAGCATCATATGTTGGAAGATGCCACTTTGTTTAATATTATATACTCTATTCATTTTTATATTTTTCTAATGATATTTATACATAGGTGTCCAAAGAAGACCACTGTATGTCTCCATGTGTTTTACCATCTGCACTTAACTCACAAGAGAATTGTGGGAAACTAGGCCACTCGCACATGTAATCACAAACATCATAAAGCCTGAGCCTTATTTGCATTTGCCATTTTTCCTGTCTCCTTTACTGCCTGACTCTGTGGTTTGGATGATGTGGTTATCATTCCTCATCACCCCAGTGCCTCTAGCTCATCCAGTGGTAATGCTCAATTGGCTGAATTCACACCCAAGTCATCCCCCAGTCACATGGTCCTTTATGACCTCTGATGAGCATTTGAATGTTATACACTGTATTTGGGCAAAGCTTGCTGAAGGCACACATCATATTTTTGACATCTCATTTCTCAGCCGTTCTAATGTTACAAGAGAGAGGAAATAAAAGAAGGGAGAGAGAGCTGTATCTCCAGCTTCTGCGCTGAACAGTCAAGTGAAATCAGATCAAAATGCTTGAATAATTCAGAGTCCTCAGTCAAGCGCGGCATTTCAATCTATTATGCACAGACTTCATGCCGATTGTATCACTTTATTGAAAAGGGGCATGATAATGATAATGACAAGGCAATCATGTGGACCGCGCTGAAGTTCTCCATAGTGAGCTGCTTGGGACAGATGGAACAATGGAAGGATGGGTGTTGATGGTCCTTGTCTTAATTTGACCAGAGCTTTTGTTCTCAACGGGCCTGATATATACACAGGGCTCATTAACTCAGAGCAAATGTCTGGCAATATGAAATCGCATTCATCAGCCTGCTTTTTTAAATGTCATTGACTTTGTGTGTAATTGAGAGCTTTTTGACCTTTAAAATGAAAGGATTTTGAACAATTTTGCATCTCCATGTTGGTCAAAAGTGTACCGTGAGGCTGGTTTTTATACTCATAAAGCATGATTGCACTGATTAATAGAATTTGTTATTGCATACCAAGAAATTTTAATTTCATTTTTAAATTGACTTGCATCTAGCAAATGGAAGAAAGAAATGGTTCTTATAAGAACGTTTAATGAGACAAAAATGGTTATTTCATGGCGTCGGTGTGGAGAATCTTTTGAAGCACTCTTTTTAGGGAGTGTATGCAGTAATACAGAAAAGCATTTAACTCAAAAACACACTTGATCTTTAAATAAAATTGAATTTACATAAAAATGTAATGCAGCACCCAAAAATTCTGTCATGATTTACTTACCCTCATGTCATTTTTTATGACTTTCTTCTGCAGAACACAAAAGAAGATATTTTCAAGAACGCTGGTAACCAAACAACACTAGCTTCCATTGACTTCCATTTCAAGAACACAAAACCACTGAGACATTTCTCAAAATATCATCATTTGTGTTCTACAGAAAGAGTCATATACAGGTTTTGAACCACATGATCTTGAATAAATATTTTTGGGTGCACGATCCCTTTAAACCCAAGTTCTCAATTTTATTTGGATTGACTCTCAAAGCATTTTGTCTCGTGTCTTTTATTTCCAAACAGAGATCCACAGCTGGGTTGGCCATACCGCTATGTGCTTTCCAGGGCACGGTATCCCTCCATGCCCCCACTGGCAAAACCCTGTCCCTATCCACCTACGAAGTCAGCAGTGACGGTCTAAAGATCTCCCCCAACAATGCAAAGAAAGTGGAGGTGTACCGCTCCAAATCGGTGGGTCACGAACCCAGTGCTGAAGAACCCAACTCTGGAAATGGGGGCGGAGGAGGCGGAGGAGGCGTAGGCGCTGGAGTCGCCGACACCAACGTTAAAATCCACCTGGAGGTTCTGGAGATCTGCGACAATGAGGAAGCCATGGACAGTGTCTCTATAGTCTCCAACATCAGCCAGTCGTCCATGCATGCACGCTCGCCCTCACTGCGGTATTCTCGCCGTGAGAATCGGTTTGTGTCGTGTGACCTAGGCGAAACAGCCTCATACTCGCTGGTGATCCCCACCAGTAATCCGGATGCGGACAACATTAACATCCACATTCCAGACACAGTAGAAGCACATAGGCAGAACAGCAGGAGACAGCACCAGGAGGCTGGTGGTTACCAGGAGGAAATACAGCTGCTCAATGAAGCCTATAGGAGGCAGGCAGGTGACCAGGGGAACTGACACAAGCAGATACAAAAGTGTACACCAATTGGCTGAGATGGCCCGGAAAATTGATGGTACTGGATGGAATGTTGGCATGTGATGGTTTAGGACAAATATTAATAAACAGAAAGTTGCAGGTAGAAGAAAGCATCCACACCCAAAGATTGGTTTTCCTTCAAAGGACAACTGTACTGTAAATCCCTTTGGATAAAATGCAGAAATGTAAATGTTTAAAGAATCACAAGACATACTGTATGCTGTCAGGCTTTTTACCTAAGCAAGCAGAGGTATAAAAATAAGCTCGAAGCATGATGTGGGTCTCCGATTTTGTAACTGCCTTTAAGTGTGAGCACCACATCTTCAAGGTTAGCATGCAGCAAGGGCTGGGGGTTTGGAGAAAGAAGTGATTTATATGAGAAAGTACAGATAAAATGTGCTTCGGGGTACGACAAATCTTAGAATCGGGGAGGCTGGACAGAAAGTGAGTTTGCTCAGATATACCCTCAGTTTCAAGCCCCGGGGAAGATAGATCAGAAGGTTACGATGACAACAGAGACTCGCCGTGAGAAGCGAACTGCCGTGGTTTAAAGTATTGGAGAGTAAGCTGAAGTCCTTATGCTTCTGCGAGTGACGTATAGACTGAAATAAAGGTTATTGAGGCATCAGAAATAGTCAATCATATCTGATGTTCTGTCATTTATTGAATACAAATGAAAGTGCATTGATAGAGAGGGTTGAGGAGAGAGAGTCGAATGGAGAAGGACAATTAATGTGTATGTGGTGCTTGTGAGACAGACAAAGGAAGCGCTTGCGAGGGTGTGTGCAGATTCGGAAGTAAAATAAATACATTTTAGTATTCTAGCTCAGGCATAGACCGTATGGCATACTGAAAAAAGAGATGCCAAATGTGTACATTGCGAAGCGTTACGTTTTTTTAAACCACATCGCTTTTACCTTGTGTGTGTATGTCTGAGTGCGTTTAACTGTAAACTTAGTACATTATATGTGAACATAAATGCTGATCGCTTTGTGTATGCTTGCTGCCGTATATGTACATCTTTATTGTTGTACTAAAAGGCTGCACATGTGCTGCTTTATCTAAATTCCTGAATCTGACTGCTGTGCGAGAGAGAGAGATCATGCCAATGGATCATTCCAGAAATGTAAAAGTGAATGTGATGCATAGGCCTATTTTAGGTGGTAATGTGTGTGCAAATGAATGCTCATTTTAAAGTCACTTAGGATTCCCCCCTCCCCATTTTCAATGCACTGCATTTGCAATCAGAAATTTGAGCCAGGCCACTCACTCGCATTTAAAACAGGCTCTGAAAATGGAGCATTCGTGCATGATTCAATAGATGCCTGAGATTCTAAGAAAAATGCAGACTGTGATGAGTTCGCTTACTTCCATTTTAGCTCTGCCACATCAGTATAACAATTATTTAAAAATGTGAAAATTAAATGTAAGGCTAACATCATTCAGGCTCAATGAATACCTATTTATAATTTCTGACAGACAGTGTTATTTATTTAATAAATGTCAAATTAAACTTGTTTTTCATCTTGTATATTTCGAATAGCAGATCTTGTTGTATTTGTTGTCAAACAGCAAAATAGCTGAGGCATAATGCTCCAAAATATTTTCATCTATTCAATGTTCTCATTAAAGATTTATTTGCAGAAAATGGCCTTATTCAAGAGTGTAGATTTATTCCCATATGTATGCTTTGTTGAACTGCCTGCTGTGGTTTCTATATAAATTATCCGAGCCGGCAAATGAGACAGAAATCCCCATGTCTGGATGTTTAATGGTTTTTGAAATTGATAACTTCTTACCTCCTTCGTTTTAAGTGTTCACGGTGCCTTTAATAATCATGTTTGTCATTTGGGATTATACATAGCAAAAACGTTGCTCGACATTATGGAAAATTAATAAATATATGGGACAAAGTGATCATTAATAGTAACAATGATTAAACAAAGCAAAATAATTTCGCTGTAATTGTATATAATGCTTGCACATTGCACTCTTAAAAATAATAGCGCTTCACAATGCCATAGAAGAACCTTTTTTGTAAAGAACCTTTAACATCTGAAAAACCGTTCTGTTTCTCAACAGGTTCTTTGTGGCGTTTCTTCAGATTATAAAAAGTAAGAAAGAGATGGTTCTTTAATGAACCTTGGACTGAATGGTTCTTTGTGGAACCAAAAATGGTTTTTCTATGGCATCGCTGTGAGGAACCTTCTAAGCACCTTTATTTTTAAGAGTGTATGTGCTTTGTTGCATATTGCCACTGTCGGACTATAAGCTTGTATCTCCAAAACTGGAGCTGGCTAACAGGCTCTCAAAACCTTTTTTTTTCAAAAACCACAGATAAACACGAAGTGTAACCAACAGTAATGATTAATGGAAAACATTTCAGTCCAAGATAAAAGTTGCAAGGTTCAAGTCCAATACAACATGTTTGTTATTTTTGATTTTCTTCATGATTGTTTTATTGTTGGAAGTAATTGTATTGTAAAAAGCCTATACAACCTAAAAAGCCTATATAAATGTGTATATTATTAAATGGCAGGTATATCTTTAGAGTAAAGGTTTTCTAGCACTCAGGTCCACTTTTCTGCAGAGCTCAAATCCTGATCAAACTCATCTTGTAACTCTCTAGTAATCCTGAAGACCTTGGTTTGCCTGTTCAAGTGTGATTGATCAGGATTTAGGCAAAACTTTGCAGGATGGTGGACCTTTAGGCCAGAGTTGAGAACCTCAGCTTAAGTGTTTGTCAATACAGAAACTTCATTCAAAAAGAAAGAAAAAATGATAGGGGTGATTTTTTAAAGTACCTTTATTGTCTTGGCGCTACATAACTTTCTAAAGTTTTGTCATACTACTAAAAAACTAGCTGTCAGTATTTGATTTTGCTGTTTTAATTGTGTGCTTTAAAGACTTTGACTACTTTTCCTTCATCTGGTTCCTCTTTGCACCTGGAGAACACTGCAAATCCTATAAAGCTTCAGCCACAAGGTGTTGAAAAGGCTTTGGGCAGAGCAGACCTGCTCTTTACCGACATAAAAGCTCTCTTTCCTCCATTTTTTACCATCTCAGACAGAGCCGTTTTGAAGGCTGACACTCCCTCTGTTCCCCCTTCTCGCAAACAAGGCAAGTTCTTTAAAAGAGCCTGACATTCAGATGATGTTTTAAAGTGATTAATTATGAGGCACATCCAAAGCTGTCAGGAGATTGTTGTGCAGGGAGCAAGCGAGTGACAGGCTGCTAGGAAAGGGGCTTTTGAATAAAAGGAGACTGACAGAAGTGGTGATTAAAGAGTAAAAAGTGAGAACAATAATTTTTTTAAGAACGACGCGCCATGCTGGCTGAGGGACAGGTTATATTTTCAAAGGTGAGGACACAAAGAGGAAGTGGAAAGATCTCAGATGGTCATTGGTTAAGGGGATATGTGCTCATTTAGATGTTCCGTGTTTTGACAGCAAGTTGTCACCTAGTGAAGTTTCTTCTTTCCATTCCAAAATAACACCTTTTCAATCATGCCTGGACAGACAGGAACAAACACACAATATAACACACTCTTCACAGTCAAAGACGCTGTCAAAGTCAGAGAGCTCCCTTATCTTCTTAATAATGTAAAAAGCACTACCTTGGGTCTGTGGGTGGAAAGCTCCTTGAAATGGGTTTAAAGCTGTTTGAGGATTGAATGTTGGACTGGTTAAACTGGTCAAACACATAAGACAATTGAAAAAGGCATTGCTCTTTCCATCCATTGGATGCTTTTTCCACTGATTTCATCCGATGAAAGTAAATGGAGACTGAGGCCTACATTCCGTGTAGCAACATGAAACGTGTTCAACAACATGTAAATTATTTAATTATTTCGATTTTTATGGCAAACTATCCCTTTAACAAATGCAAACTTTACGTTACATAAAGATTGCGTGTTTGTGATACAATGTGAGAACAGAGCGAGGAAGCGGAAAGAATAGTGGGTGTGGGTTCATTTAAAAAGAGGACTTGCTGTGATGGTAAAGATCTAATCCATATTTTTAATGGTTGGGTCTGGAAGCTTCTGCAGGACACACAGCTCTCCCGTCACAGCGCCACAGGACTCTAATTATCTTCTTGCGCTCTGTTAAAACAGTGGCTGTTTCACTTTCCTGTTAATCCCTGCCTCTGCTCCACTGCCTTTAAACAAGACACTAATGACAATGTGAGCAGAGGCCAATTAGACTATAAGCATTAGGACAAGTGCCTGAAGACTCCAGTGCTCGAGGCAATAAACACACAACTCCTTTAGTTCATATACCATGTTTGCTCTGGGATCCATCAGGAAACCAGGAGACAATAACTTCTCTTAGACTCGGGGATTTAGCTGTAAGATTACGCCAGCGAAGGAGATGCTAAGTGTTAAGATAATTAATGTCTCTGGGTTCGAGATGAGGAGGATTCGTCATGACATACTGTTGCAAACTGCTGGTTACTGTGTGGGGAAACTCATTAGCTCATTCTTTTTCTATAAGAAAAAATAAAACAGTGTTTTGTTTCCTGATGTGTACTTTTTTTGCCTTGCTTTTGAAACCTTTAGTAATTGTCACGTCAAGCATATCTGATATAGAGGTTGTGGGAAGATGCTTTTGTTTAATGCATTCTTTTTAGGACAATCACATGGGTAATTGTTGCCACTGGCCATTAAATACAAAGAGTAGTTAAAGTGATCTCTGTATTTATGGGATTAAAGTGAAACATGTATTTTCTTGTTAAAAAACAGTTGCAGTCAAAGGTTTGGACACACTTGGCCTAAGGTTTATTTATAAAACTAAAGTTTTAATTTAAACAACAACAAAAAAACGATGAGTTGAACCAGATGTAAGCAAGATATACCCAGTATACATGGAAATTCTCTCAACAGTTGAATTAGAAAAATAAACATCTCAGGTGTTTTATAGGGTTATCACAGGCAGTTTCTGCCAATCTCATATTAATCTTGAGTGCCTATACAGTAGTATTGTATACGTCGTATCTTCGAAGAGTAATTAGTTTGATCAAATTTATAAAAGAGAGATACAGCTGTACGATTATTTCCGGAAAAACATGAGCTGCTAGAAGTGGGACTAGTGGGAGAGTGGGATGGAACTACAGCACGAGCACACAACACATACATAGAAATGGATTGAACAATATTAAAGTAAAAAAGAAAGAGAAAAGAAAAGAGAGAAAAAGAAACAAACAAACAAACAAACATGAGGGTAAGAAATTTAATTATACATCAGTTACAGTACATAAATTAAAGTGCTTACAAACTGAAATCGTTTTAGTTGCTTTCTTATTTAACGAAGGTGAAATAGAGAATCCAGATACATCTTTAAATCTTTTAGGAAGAACAGAAACATTGGTTTGTTATTGGAAAATGTACACTTATGTATGTAAAATTTACAAAGAAAATAAATTAAATTCATGAATTGAATGTGCTTGAATAAAGATTGACCGCGTGACTGACGCACAGCCAGCCAGAACCAATCGTATATTGCCACATCATAATTACTCGACTAAGCTTTAACTCGTTTCGTCATACATGTGCGACGAGCAGGATGTTTGTGCAAAAATAAAAAAATAGATGCACCCGATCCGTCCCGGAAACACGATTTGTTCCGCGCATGCGCGAAACTGACGTCACTTCCTGTCTGAAATAAATCGAAACACTTTACGGCAGTTTCGGGTATGTAGGCTATACACTGACTGCTGTTGTTTTACACTCGGGAGTTTAATATATATAATTTGTATTAATTTATTAATAAATATATTTATTATATCTGTACAAGTTTCTTTTTTCTTACAATGCTTTGAGATATTTCCTGGCTTGTTAAATTGTTGCTGAATTATAATGCATGTTTGTTTTAAGGTGGTCATAAAAAATAACTACCCGATCCATTTCGGTTAAAATTTGGTTAATATGTGGCACAAATTAACTTCAATGAATTAAATAAATGGTCAAATTAAACTGAATTGTTTAAATTTGCTAGACACAATTTGGAAAATACAGATGTGCATACAGATGTGTTTTCTTTCTATTCATTTTCTAAAGATAGGTTCTACATAACTGTTCTAGATATTTAACTGCATTTAAGAAACACACAGAATACAGTTATATATATATTCTTTCAATTTATTTATACATTTGTTTCATTCCTCACACGCACGCACGCACGCACGCTCGCTCGCTCGCTCGCTCGCTCGCTCACTCACTCACTTGCACACTCTCACTCACACACGCGCACGCGCACGCGCACACGCACACGCACACTCTCTCTCACGCACACACACTCACACACGCTCACACACGCGCACACACACACTCACACACTACATTTCTCTTTGTAGAACATAGCATTGACCTTAGGCCTTGGTCATCAACACAGTACGACAAAAATGTTTCCATGTCTTCTTGGTAATGAAAGATAAACAAAAAGGCATCCTTCGCCTCAGAGAATTGACCCCCCAAGAGGTTCTTGATGGCATTTTGTTGATCACCCTGTGCATCTGCAAAAAGGCAGGCTCTGTCACCTCCCCACGGAATAAGTGTCTGTGATTCTGTACCCAGTACCACGCTGTATTTAGGTCTTGGACAATGGTTGGCTGCTGCACCTATTGAAGTAAATGAAGTTTATGCTTCATTCTAATTGGTTGACTAATTAAATGGCCTATAGTCATTTATTCCTTACATAGTAAAATGGCACAACAGTTATACTATTTATTCAGCAATCATGCAAATGCTTCATGTATAACCACTACTGTATAATCATTAACCTTATCAATGTCCTTGTCATCCACAACTCTTCTGCTGGGTGACAGTTTGGTGGTGGTGGTGAATTTCGACACCCTAAACACAGGCTCAACGATCCCCTGAAGGAGTTGGGATGCTTCTTCGGTCCAGTATGCAAACCTCTGTCCATGCCTTTGAAAATATATGTAAATGTATATGAACTCTATGTAATAGCTTTAGCTAACTTAATACAGCCAAGATACTGAAATTGTATCTGTAGAATCTATCATACCCTTCTAGGCAAAATCTTTCCATGAGGTTAATGCACCACCACTGGCGAATCAATGGCACCTCCTCCTAAAACACACAAACACACAAAAAAATGTACACATACCAGTAATTAAATGACATACTTGTGTGAAAATCCAGCTTACCTCTGTGAATGTTAAGGGACATGATGTGCAGATGCTGAGAGCATACTGTGAAACACAAATAACACTGTAAGACGTAGGTTTTATTATCTAACAGCTTTGATAAATTAAACATTCTTACCATCAGCATGTAGACACCACAAGAATCCCCACTGGACTGTTGAGGAAAAAACTGGAAAAGGAAAAGTGCATCCACAGTTAGTTTAAAAAACAACTGCAATTTTTAGTTAAGGGATGATGTACAGGCAGCAGGTTGTTATCGCAGAATAAAGCCTGACAGTGTGATAAAGACTCGGTTACCATGTGTTATTAGTTTTGTGTGCTTGTTATCTGGGAATATCAAACCTTGGAATGTTGCAACTGGCCAATCAGAATCAAGTATTCCAGAACACAGTGTAATAGACATGTTTAGTTATATACATACAGTGGCTTGCAAAAGTATTCATCCCCCTTCATTTTATTCACATTTTGTTATGCCGCTGCCTTATCTTAAACTACTTTAAATTATATATTTTTTTACATTAATCTACACTCCATGCACAATAATGACAAAACAAAAAACTGATTTTTGACAGCTTTGCAAAATTATTAAAAATAAAAACAAAAATAAGTACATTGCATAAGTATTCATACCCTTTTCTGGGACACTTGAAATTTAGCTCAGAAGCATTAGTTTTGCTTGTTGATGTTTATACACTTCGAGTGGAGTTAACCTGTGCCAAATTCAATTGAATAAGTATGATTTGGAGCGGCACATACCGCTCTATAAAGGGTGCAACAGCTGAAAATGCATATCAAAGTAAAAACCAAGACATGAGGTCAAAAGAACTGCCAGTAGAGCTCTGAGACAGGATTGTATCAAGGCACAGATCTGGGGAAGACTTCTGAAAAAAAATCTGCTGTATTGAAGGTTCACAGAAGCATGTAGCCTCCATTTATCCTCAATGAAAGAGGTTTGGAACCACCAGATCTCTTACTGGAGCTGACCTCCTGTCCAAACTGAGCCATCGATGAGGAAGGGTCTCAGTTAGAGCGGTGACCAAGAAGCTGATGATTACTCTGGTTGAGCTCCATGATCATATATGGAGATGGGAGAAACTTACAGAAGGACAAACATCACTGCAACACTCCACCAATCTGAGCTTTATGGCTTAGTGGCCAGACTCAAGCCTTTGCTCACTGAAGACACATGGAAACTTGAAATATGCAAAAACGTACTTCAGCGAATCTCTCAAACTGTCAGAAACAAGATATTCTGGTCTGATGAATCTCAGATTCATGCATCATGTCTGGAGAAAAACAAGCACTGCTCAACACCTGTACAATACCGTCTTAACAGTAAAGTGTAGTGGAAACAGCATCATGATGTGGGGGTGTTTCTCAGCTTCAGGGACTGTACACAAAATAAGGAGATAATGATCATGAAAACCTAGCCCAGAACATTCAGAACCTCGGACAGGGCAGAAGGTTCATTGGTAATGTAATGTAATTGTAATGGTTTTAATGGTAAAAGCTAATGGTTCATAGTAGTATTTTAATGTAAACCATTAGCATCTCTGTGAAGGTTTCTATCGTTTTCTTATTCTATACGGGAATTTAACAAGTACAGTTAATGTAGCTCGATATTTTAAACATAACTTTGTAAATTAAGCACATGACCCAGGTTGTAACAGATTGTCAGTTCTCCTTTTAATTATAAAATCGCTTAACGCAACTTAATTACCTTTGATGATAAAATTCGAAGACGCCCGGTTCACCTTCCGACGCTCTGTAGGACAGTCAGGAATTTCTCCTTTTAAGAGAAATTTTTGAAGTCTTTCATAAAATGCAAAGGAATCCATACCGCTGTCACACACATTGAAAGGGGTTTGGCTGCACGACGTAACCGAGCTGGTCCCAGTTCGAGAACACTGTCGTAAAACGTCGGCGATAACAGGAAGTGACGTCAGTTTCGCGCATGCGCGGAACAAATCGTGTTTCCGGGACGGATCGGGTAGCCACAATGCGTCCTGGCAACAAACGTTTTCTTATGTGTACGGCTCGATCGGCGGTTGATGTGATTGCGTTTAAACATCGCAACGACTAGAAAGCAGCGACTATTTAATGCCTGTAGTGGAGTGATAAGCGGTTCTTGCTGTGAACAGTGCGGATTAGCTGCTGCTGTACTCACCGGCAGCATGAGTTACGGGCATGGTAACAGACGCGGGCGAAGAGGAGGAGGAGGAGGCCGACGGTTCGGAGATGGGTCCAGGTGGGATGCAGAGGCTGGACCCAGCGGAGGAGGATACCAAAGAAACTCTGTATGGGACTCAAAGGAAGTTCGGGGACATGGAGTGGGGCGAAGAGGAGGAGGCGGACGAGGCAAACACCCCCCCCATCTAAAGGGTCGAGATATAGGGCTGTGGTATGCCAAATTTGGAGGCATTGGAAGATCTGAGGCAGAGAGAAACTCTGTGAGTAACTTAGTAGACAAGAGTGTTGTTGAGCTAAAATCATTACAACTTACGTCAAGTATGTATTTCAAATGCAACCTTAACCTTAAGAAAGGTTTGTTATAGTTTCAATGTGTAAATTTGGATTTGCTTAAAAAAACTATGCAAACTATAGTTAAACAATATGTCAATTCCATAAGGGCATAAGTGTCTTACGCAAGAGAAAATACGGGATACAATTTAAAAAGTTAAACTTAAGACACCAATAGGAAAGCATTGAAATGTATCGAAGTCTATATATAACCTGTGCAACCGTTTAGAAAAATGTGGCCATTTATTAGGAGTTTCAGTCTAATAATACATTATAATAAAGCAAAGAATGGTTTATTTCTTGTCATTTTTAGAGGGCTGTCGTTCAGATGGATGCATCACGTGAGCAGCACATCACTAGGTTGTTGAACTCTGTCCAGAGAGAGCCACACAGCGACTCCCTACCCTCCACATCCAAAAACCGGAGTGTGAAGGAGGAGCCCGGCAGCCACAGGTTATTGCACATTATTACAATAAGAGAGGCCCCGCCTCTCTGAAACACGCGTTTTTTTTTACAAAGCTCATCGCTCTGAAAAGCGAGGTGTGCTATGATTGGCCAGTTAACCAGTGCGTAGTGGTTGGTCGAATACTGCAAGTGTGTGACGAAAATGTAACGCCATATTTGGAACATCAGGTTCCAACGCAATTGTACCGCCCATCTTACTTGCGTATACATTTTGGCGGTCTTTACTGAGCGTTCCCACTAGTGATGGGAAGTTCGGATCATTTTACTGACTCGGACCTTTGAGTCTCGTTCAGCAAAATGAACGAATCTTTTTTCGAGTCATATCGTTAATTTCGTTCATTTTAGCAAAATATAATTAAAATGTTACATGTTACTTTCCTAACACATCTACTACTTATGCAAACGTTGATCACATTACAAACAATACAAAACTATAATGCTATAAGAAACAGAAAAGATTAATTCATTGTTTACCTGGGTCTTTAGTTTATGATTAGCTCACCACACCTCTTATCTGACAAGTCCTCGGGTTTGATTCGTTCGTTCACGACGTGACAGCTTCGTAAGCTAAACCAATGCAGTCAGAGCCGGAAAGAGAATTGATTAGTTCACCTCTTGAGTCTTCGGGTTCGAGTCATTCGTTCATCACGTGACAGCCCCCTACGCTTTACCAATGCAGTCTGAGCCGGAAAGAGAATTGATTAGTTCACCTCCCGAGTCTTCGGGTTTGAGTCGTTCGTTCTTTTGTCACAGGACCCATAGAATGTTGCGCAATGCGCATGTGCGACTGGACGAATCACTCCCCGAGAAGACTCGTTCTTCCCGAGTCACATTAAAGATTCATTCAAAATGAACGAATCGTTCAAGAACGACCCATCACTAGTTCCCACCAAACGTGACTTGCGCGAATGAATCGCGCTATTCGCGCATAGTTGGACACTTGAACATTTTGAGTTTACTCGCTAAATTCGTGCATGAAATTCACTTCAGAACAGACGCGAATTCGCGCCATGGGAGGGGCTTCTGACAGGCGGCTCCAGTCTCGTATAACGTTCGATTGTATATATAGCTCAAATTGAGTAAAGCTCGTTTTTTACAATTTACCAGATTGTCCGACCTCCTCACTCACTTTCTTCCAAGCAAGATCCTTTTTATTCCTGTTTCGATAAAAGTAAGATGTATCGTACAGCTCCGGGTATCCACATACAGCAAAGATGATTTTGTCCTCCATTGTCATTTCGGATTTCTGCCTCCGCTCGCTACGTCATAATAATGTCACTGCTAGAGCAAGCTCCTGATTGGTTAACGCGATGCGAATTTTCGCCAAAATTCAGATTTTTAAACTCACGCGAATCACGCGTTACGCACGTCAAACGCCCGAAACGCTCAATTCGCGCGAATCGCATCTTTGCATTGACTTAACATGTAAATCACTCGCGCTTAAAGCTGGATTTATACATTCGCCTAGCTCCGCTCTGCGAGCCTCAGCAAACGGACGAGGCATTTATGACGATGTGCTATTCTTTGAAACAACAGAGGGCGACTCAGAGTAATCGATTCAACTAACCAGCACGTATTAGCGTGGAGAAGTGGTTTGCTTGAACAACGCAATTTACCATGGTTTTACTTTTGTATTTATAGTATAAATCATAGTGGCCACAAATTTACTATTGTCTCACTACAGGCACATTAGTTATAAGATGTTTCTTATAAAACTATGGTAATATAAACAGTCCCCCAAAAACATGTCTCTACACTTGTATTATAGTAAACCCATAGTTACCTTTCATAAGTGCTTCACATATTAAACTTTACATATGTTATTTAAAACGTAGTTGATAAAGAGTCTGCATTGTTCTGCTTGGATTAATCATTGAGATGCATAGACGTGCCTGCTCGGCTAGACTCCTATCCCCCCTCGTTCGTTTTCGGATGCGTTGCAAAAAAAGTCGCGCACACCACCACGCGAAATGAGGTCGCTCAAAGCGAACTTCCGAGATGACGTCTATGGCAAGCCGATGGTGTCAGAATTACGCCATAGATTAAACGCGTTTATATTCAAACGCCATTTTTGACGGCGTTTTAAACAGTATTTGCGCTGCAAAATATGGTGTCACGATTCCAAACGCCGTAAAAAACGCACGAAAAGTCATCCATAACGCCGTATCCATCTAATATTCGGAGCAATGGGATCAGTAGGCTTAACCAGCATGTTTGTGCAAACCAACTTTTAAAAAATTTTTGCCTGTAGCATGCCCGCATCCCGACTCATTTTGCCATGTTCTCGCCAGGCTAGGCTGCATGAGTGGGTTGCCAGGCCTGAATCCCGCACTTATTTCTATGTGCTGAATAATATTTTTTCCATTTCAAAAGGAAACATGGCTGTTTATTATAAGTTGCTTTGCAGTTCCACGCACTATAGTGTCAGTCTCTTCACGGAGGTAAATGGCAAGGCATTTGGCATTGACTTGGGCTGTGTTAGTTAATAAGTTCATGCTTGTTACATTACAATCATTGCGCAACATTATTGCGTCTCCTTATAGTCAATCAATTTTTGTAATATGGAAACAAAAATCACATGTGCTACCGATAAAAGACATGCATAGACTAAAAGGCCCCTGTACAGTGTTGGGTGTAACTAGTTACTAAGTAATTAGTTACTGTAATTTAATTACTTTCCCCTTGAAAAAGTAAAGTAAGTGATTACTCTTATTTTTTTCTGTAATTTAATTACAGTTACTTCTGATTAGGGCTGGGCGATATGGCAAAAAAAGTAAACTCGATAGTTTTTTTATATATTGATCGATAACGATATTTATTTCGATATATATTTAATTAAAAAACTGTATTAAAAGAATCTATTTTAAATACAGTTTATTAACAAAAGTTAACCTTTATCCAGTTAAAATTCAATTAAATTAATGCACTGTTGCAACACAGAGGATATTAGGCCATAAACAACATGTACCAGTTCATTCAGTCTCATTTTGACTCAATTGACTCGTTAAGTAAAGGGAGTGTTCATTCAGTACATTCAACCAATGAAAGGGCTCCGTTACTGTGTACATTCGAACGCTATTGGCTCAGCACCTGAGCACATACATAACGCTGCAATAATGTCTTGCTCGAGTAGTGGGATTCATTCAATGCATTCAGTGAACCTTAGTCTTTCAAAAAGACATCTCACATAAACTATAGTACATTTCTTTAATCATGCAAGCATCTTACATACAAGGGTCAATATTTTATTGTGCACACAAACTCACTTCATTACATCTCTTATCTGTACAGGGCAGCGCTGGTTTGTTTCATAAGCACCAGCTCATGTTAGCAGATATGTTAACGATGGATATAAAAACGTTTGTGCTTGAGTTTCGAAGTAACTCGCTTGCAATTGCGCCTCAAGTTTGTTTTGTTTAACCGGCGATTGCGAAAAAAAATAAGACACTTGATAAACCGCGTGATGACAACTCGAGGTTAGTTTCACTTTCGTTTCTGCTTCCAGTAATGTTTTCCTCCTCATGTCGAGTTTTCTTTGCCAAGTGCAGTATGAAATGGACTTTGTAAATTGACGCGCATGATAAAAGCTGCACGCTGACGCGTTGTTGCGTTTATTTCTGCTTTCTGTTAGACTGTAAGATTAATCCATATCGAGTCAAAATGCCAATAGCTTATCATCGTTTTTGAAATACATTTTATCGCGATTCGATATGATATCGTTTATCGGCACAGCCCTACTTCTGATGTATTTAAACTAAATACTTTGTGTAATATATGTGTGTGCAATAGTGGAATTAACATCAAAATTCAAAGTCTAACTATAGAATCCGTGCTTTAATGTATAATTCTCACATTTGTAATACTTTGGTCAGTTAATAAGAGTACTTAATGTAGTTTATATGATTTATTTGAATGAATTAAATAAGCCATTTCATGTCTATCCTTGAATCACTTAACTAATCAAGGTTGATATAGGACATAGAAAGTAATTAGTAATAAGTAACTAAATACTTGTTGGAGAGAGTAATTTGTACAGTAATATAATTACACTATTGATTATGTAATTAGTAACTAGTAATTAATTACTTTTTCAGAGTAACTTACCCAACACTGCCCCTGTAAGTCGCTTCGGATAAAAGTGTCTGCTAAAAGCGTAAATGTAAAATCTATTACTGTTCGTTCATCCTGTTTATAGCACGAAAGTCCACTGATGTGTGAGTTCAGCAGCAAAAATCAAGTGCAGATACGGTTTATAAAAAGATCTCTCATTCCAGACTTTCTTTTCATACTGACCACGCATTAGGTACTGAAATCTAAATCTAAAAACTACCCAGCGATACAGATAAACAGAACAAGACCAACAACGTAAAAATGGCTGTTGGTTCAAGCGGGCCTCGAACCTAGGTTTAATGCTGTCAGCGATTGCGAGTAGGGATGCTCATTTCGGTTAATTTCCCTAACCGAGAACCGACACTCGTTATCCGAACATTAACCGTTAGCCGATAAGATTCTAATAATAAATTGGAATAAAAAAAAACATGCTGCGTCTCATTTCGAAGGCTGCGTCCTCCGGAGGTCGCGTTTGTCCGCCGCATATGCCTTCGCATGCGACATCCGGAGGACGCAGACTTCGAAATGAGAACACAGCTACAGTTGACGAGGGTCTGTAACACGTTAAATATACAAAAAAAATTTCACAGATTTATTTTAACATGCAAACAGCAGCATAACGAATACATCAACAATAGCACCTGCATTCACATATTATCACATTTTCACGAACCTGCGGCATTTTGGACAATGGAAAAAAACTAAAATAATTTATAAATCGAAAGCATAAAATAAACAGGCAAGAAAAAAATGAATTAATTAACAAAATATGACAAAACGCAAACACAGAAGAACCGGCAAAGTTTATTTCCGTCAGAAAGTTTTTTCATCAAATAAAAATAGCAGGCCTACCTCAATCCAAAGCTTGGAGTTTTTATTTAATAAAGTAACATGTTTACGTGTTGTGGGGACAGTCTGGAGCCTGTTGACAATTAGACCCGCGGCAGAAAACACCCTTTCAGATGGCACGGATGTCCCGGGAATGAAGAGATAACGCCTCGGGAGGCGTGTCACATTTGCTTTCCTTAGCTAAACATATATAAATCCGAACTGCTATACCACCCAAAATACAAATATTATTTTTTACTTATTCGTATTTTTACATCATGTCTAAAAGAAGGCAGGAAAACCACCGGTCGCGCCGTTTTCTTCTCCAAAGCGCACGGGCAGCCGATGCTGAGCATCCATGAGATAAGTTTATGTAAAGGATAAATTGATGGCTAGCACCGAAATTCCCTTGCAGTAGCTCCGCTTTGCTGAGCCGTAGACACGCCAGGAAGACAGAGAACGTCACAGCTCATTGTGAGCGCGATTGTCCCGTGTCTACATTTAAAACAAAGAACTTGAGCAAGGCTGCCAGTGGCACTCCGTTTGGAGGAGTAAAGCCCTGACAAAGGTGGCCTTAACAATCAGATGAATT
This sequence comes from Triplophysa rosa, assembly GCF_024868665.1. Taxonomy (NCBI): domain Eukaryota; kingdom Metazoa; phylum Chordata; class Actinopteri; order Cypriniformes; family Nemacheilidae; genus Triplophysa; species Triplophysa rosa. Next base: position 11,623,910 of record NC_079901.1, on the reverse strand, counting down.
ACACGTGTCCTGTTTCGTCAAGTGACTTGCGAGATCGGATTTTAATCTGTCTCGAAAACATTTCGGAGGGCATTTACACATAGTCGCACGTGTCTGCACGCTCCGTGAGTTAATGCTTAGCATGTTTTTCTTTCACCATACAGAAAACTAAAAACATGTACGATTTAATAGTCATTTAAAAACGTATTATTAAAATATTTTTATTATTAAAAAAATGTATTAATATTATTAAACTTAAAATAAACATACCTTTTAAATCGTTTAACTGGTAGTATTAACCGGTCAACATTTTAACGATCAGTTAACGGTTAAACGGTCAATATGAGAATTCCTAATTGCGAGTCAATCACGCTAACCAGCAGACTGCCACTCACAGTCCTCATCCTCCACTTGAAGGGAATGCAGTTAACTTTTTACTCTGGCTGACCTCGCTCATACCAGGAATTATTTCTGGTGTTGGAAATTAGCTAATACAACATTTCAACCGATTGCTTTTTTGCTTTTCACGTAGGCAATATGCGCTATATGTAATAAGCAGGATACATTACAATGGGATTGGTTGGCCTTTATACAATTGCTGACCACGTTGTGTAACTTTACATTTCCAAAGAGAAGTCGCTTCTTCGGAAAGCAAGCAATGATTTGTTTAATGTTAGCAAAGGTAACACTGCGCACATAATAAAATCCTGTAAAATGATCAGTGGTAAATTGTTCTGGTCTGGCTCAGTTCATCAGTGATTGGGTGAGAACAGTTCAAATTTACTGGCTGCGGAAATCAGCGGGAGGGGCTCATTATACAACAGACAAAATGCCGTACATAACGTGCGCTCTGTGCAACCAAAACAGCGTTTTTTACGCCGTCATATGGCAAGACAGCGGCGCAAAAGACGGCGCTTTTCAAGCGCCTTAGAACTTAGAATTTCATTATCGATTATTATCGATTTTATCGATTAGTTGATGCAGCCCTAGTTAAAAGTCAAGGAAATCACTCACTGCTTGTGACTCAATAGCTTCTGTAACTTCAATTATGATTCATCTTTATTTAATTTGTACATATGCAATGTTATGTTTTATTTGATTACTTTAATCCATTTCTACCTTAAAAGGTGTATATATACAGTATCTTATTTAATTTTCTGCTTTGCTCTGTTGTTTTATTGGTGCTGTTACTTGTAGCTTGATTATTTGTTCTTATTTTTATTTGTCAGTAGTCCATTTTCCCTGAACATAGCACGAACCGAACCGAAACCGGGACCATAAAACCGCGACACAAACCGAACCGTGGGTAATTTGAACCGTTACACCCCTAATGCAAACAAATTCCTATACATTTATGTCTTAAATATTTCAAAACATATTTAATTTGATAGGCAATGGCCACCTTTTTCATCAGTATTTTCACTGTTTTACTGTTTTAGTAATTTTACCATTATAAATGTCTTACTTAAAGGTCCAGTGTGTCATTTTTTGGAGGATCTATTGACTGAAATGCAATGTAATAAACATAACTACTATGTCTTCAGAGGTGTATAAATGAAACCTACATAATGAAGCATTAGGTTTTTATTACTTTAGAGTGAGCTATTTCTACCACACACCGCGGCTCCTCTTACATGGAATTTGTTGTTTCTACAGTAACTAACTACTCTACAGAGCGCGTTTCGTAAATACGTTATCTACTTCAGCAAAGAAGTGAAAACATGACGACATCTTAGTGCTGTGTCAGCCACTGTAGTGCTTCAAAAGGGAGGAGCGAAATGCAGCTAAATTTCGTACACTGGACCTTTAACTAGTTATCAATTCCAGCTGTGCATAATAGCAAGGTCTTCATTTACAGTTACTTTGATGGAGATCCTCCAGAATCTCAGAATAATCTGAGACTGCCAAAAACTGAGCCCAAGGAGGAGAAGCAGGATAACGAGTTGGGGACAAGTGTGAAAACTGGACTCGACTGTGAAAAGGATCTGCAGTACTTATGCCATTATGTTCCGCGTCAACCCTCCCTGGACGAGGAGCTCAAGAAAGATCTGCGGGAGAAAATTGACAACCAAAGATACCTTGATATGCTGGTGAGACAGACAAAGACAGACAGACAGACTTTCACTAGAACTTTCTGTGTCAAACTGTTTTAATTTGGTGCATTTCTATTTCAGAAATTCAGAGAACAGCTGCCATCGTATGAAATGAAAGAGGTAAAATTTGTGATTGCAGTATCTGTACAGCATATCAATTGATGTGTATACATGTCTTTGAATCTTTAGTTACTGTATGTAACACCAAACAAACATGCAACATTTTGAACCTTGAGCTAGCGAATCACACTGGGAATGTTTCCGTTGAAGATCTTCTGTTGTCTTGGTCTGAAAGGAGCTGGTTAGGCTGATCGCTGAAAACCAGGTTTTGGTTATCACTGGAGAGACTGGCTGTGGAAAGACCACCCAGGTAAGTCAGCTCATCCTGGATAATTACATCCAGAAGGGGATGGGCTCTCTTTGCCGGGTGGTCTGCACCCAGCCACGTCCTATCAGTGCCATATCAGTAAGTCTAAATACAGTCACCACTCGAGCAAAGATGAGGATCAAAAATGTATGTTAAGTGTATGTTCTTGTGTTTAGGTAGCAGAGAGAGTAGCTGCAGAGCGTGCAGAATCGGTAGGAGATGAGAAGTCTTGTGGGTATCAGATTCGTCTGCAGAGGTGAGTAAATTAGGTTTTAAGTCAATCTAAACATCAATGTGAAACGAAAGTTTCAATGGTGTTTTCCTTATTGTGGCGTAGACATTCATCTTGCAAGAAGAGTTTGGAGGTTATTATCAAAAATTACACATTATGGGCACATAAACCATACCAGCTGTACAGGAAACCATTTACATAATGCCACAGATTTTTTTAAAAACGTTTTTTTTTTGCAGTTCAGTACATTCAACTTTTTTATTTAGGAAAACGTCATTTTTATTTATGTAATGTGTATGTAAAGTAATTTTATTATTGTGTGGAAAGCTGAGATGTAGTGAAGGTCTGCCTGTATATATTTTGTCTAGCCTAGCGCGTTTACCTTGAGAGTGTTCAAGCGAGAGGAAAGTGGATTAAGGAGCGAGGTCACTGGAACATGTTGTGTCCGAGAGCAGATAATTGCCTCTCTTCTGAGGGAGAAGAGCTGAGGGAGAAGAGAGAGAACTGATTAGAGCTTTACTGCCAAATATCTCCCAACTCTTCTTTTTTCCATCTTGTCTTATTAGTGGTTCTTGCTAAATGCAACATCACTATTACTATTCCTTTCACAGACTCCGAGTCAAATGTAAAAAAATGAGTATAGATGTACTGTTACCTTTTAGAATGACCAGACATACTATTCCCATCGGGTGGATGTTGCATAAATTAATTGTTGGATACAGGGTTCAAAAGTCCCACGGCAAGTGTTACTCTCTGTTTGATCTGTAACCTTTTCTGAATAATAAATGGATTGGACTGTATTGTCGGATTGATGATCTGCAATAGTTGATGTCCGAAACATGCAAACTGTGCACTGAAGACATTTGGCTTTGGCACTTTGACTTCCACCACAGTGAAAACCTGACTATCAGAGGTGTATAATTGACCTTAATATTGTCAAATATACATAGGACATTTAGGACAAAATATAAAGAGAAAAAAGAAAATGAAATCAATGTAGGTGGCGGAATAAGGGAATTACCAATTGGTTCCCAACCTTGAAATCCCTCTTGCCCTCGAAGTGATTTATTGTGCAACTATAGACCTGTTAAGGATACTGTCAGACTGTTAAAACAGGACTTGGTGAGGAAACACATCGGGTGTCTAATACTCCCTTCACACATGACACACCCTCAAGAAGCGAGACATTGAAGTGGGGGGGGGGGGGGGG